>NW_003546297.1:194817-273751 GCF_000090795.2 Amphimedon queenslandica | reverse complement strand
GTTGGTCATTCGGAATCCTACTTCATCTTGTTTTTTTAAATTTTTTTATGTTCTTGTTTGTGTTGATTTTTTTATAATATTTCGTATTTTCGTTGGTCGTTTGGAATCCTACTTCATCTTGTTTTTTTTAATTTTTTATGTTCTTGTTTGTGTTGATTTTTTAATAATATTTCGTATTTTCGTTGGCCGTTTGGAATCCTACTTCATTTTGTTTTTTTTATTTTTTATGTTCTTGTTTGTGTTGATTTTTAAAATAATATTTATAGTATTTCTTTAGTTGCAATTGTGATACTTGTTGATTTTACACAAACAATAATTTTCTTTACAACATTTATGAGAGGCAGTATTGAATAGACATGCTGAAGGAATATAAACTATACTGATGACAAGTGAAACTAATACTAGTCTTGACACAAGTCCTTGTTCAAGAATCTGTGAGCTAAGAGTGTCCATCTTCCCTGCTATTCCTGTTCTTCCAGGCTGTTGTCAAGTTCACTGATAATTATCATTGCATATCATAAGTCATAACATTAATTAATTGTTTGTTTTTTTTTAATAAAATAAAATAAAACACTTGATAAAACAGTAACATGTAAAATCAATACCTTCTTTTAGCTGGAAACCTCCACTAAAGTATTGCAGTAAGTTGATAACTTGCTTCTTCCAGAGCTGCAGATCTGAGCATGCGCGACCACACCCAAATTTTAGAGCACATGGCAAGCTTCTTTAATTAACAAAATGGCGGCATGTAGCTAAGATGGCTCGATCCAGCAGTCACAGTATCACTTTTTCCTTACTTGAAGAATGATCTGATGGGACATGGACCTGCGCATAGACTGTTGGAGTAGATTGGTGTAAGAATTATTCTTGTAGCACCAACTGATACTGAGATACACACCGACAACTGGATTGACAGGACTTGATGATGATGATGAAGATGAAAAAAGGTGGCTGAACAAAACGGCCGGTTCGCCGATTTTTGACTTTTCGCTTAGAAAAGGTCTAGAGCCACGCTAGTTGTACCATTGGAGTCCTCTGGTCAAGATAAGGTCCTCTATAAAGTCTGGTAAGCATAGGAGCTCGTTTTCCCAGTATAGCAAGGCTGCAAAAGTCATGGCAGCCATTTTGTTTGGGGGTGAATCCTACTTAGTAACGCTACCGCGTTACTAATAGTACAGGGGGGTTTGGCCAAATTTCGCGAAAAATGACTAGGTGAGAATTCTCCATTTTTATAATTTTTTTCTGATACATATACATGTTTTTATGTTGCGTAGAAAGTTTTAGCTGGTTCCGATCAAAATTAGATTTTTTATGAATTTTTTTAAGTTGCTCAAAAATTGGGTCAAAGACCCTATACTATAGTACATGTATATAGCAACTTTCGTCTTTCATTTTTGCAAACCTATTTCTCTTTATAATTATTTTGTTTCTTCATTAGATAATATCAGATGCTGTGACATTCATGGTTGGTGGTTTACACACGTCTGGTTATCTCTTGGTTTGGGCTACATACTACATGAGTCAGCACCTTGAGGTACTCAACAGTGTTGTGGCTGAGATGAGAAAGGAGGTCGGGAATGACAGGAGTGAAAAGCTTTATGAATATGCTTATTCTACAACATCGTAAGTCACTTACCAGAGACATCTTATAACACACACACACATGTTAACATGATAACATGTTATAGATAATGTGTTAACTTTTACAAATTTTTATGTTATTTTATTGAATTACTACATTAAATTTTTGTACAATTACATCGGTAATTTTATTACAAATTGTAAAAATATTTTATTATTTTATTTTTATATTTTATAAAGAAATATTTTATTTCTGTTATTCTAGGTATTTAAGGAAAGTCCTTGATGAGACACTAAGGCTGTCTACATTGGCACCGTATGCTGCACGCTATTCTGAAGAGGATATAACTGTTGGGGAATACTCTATTCCTGCTGGTACTCCCATCATTGATGCATTGGGAGTCTCATTAAAGAATGAATGTTTATGGAAGAATGTCCACAAGTAATTATTAATTATTGGGGAATTATTGATAAGGGATTTTTTATTAGAATTATGCCTATACACTTAGTTTGTTTCCATTATACTAATAATTCTATTTAATTCTTGGCTGATTAGTGATTACATAAAGTCCTAGTTTTTATTTTTGCCTTAAGTTTGTGCCAAATAGTTTTCCCAAAAGAAATACCTCCTATCACAATTGATGTGTATTATATGTAACGCTGACGTATTCATTATGCATTCTTCTATTTCAGGTTTGATCCAGAACATTTTGGATCCTGTGCCCTCCAAAGCAAAGATTCTATGGCCTTTTCACCATTTGGTATGGGTAGACGCAAGTGTCCTGGCTACCAGTTCTCTTATGTTGAAGTCTCAATATTCCTCACTCTTCTACTCCAGAGGTTCAACCTGAAGCCAGTGAGTGATAAAGGAGTTGGTATGGTCCACGGATTGGTCACTAGCCCCAGTGAGCCACTCTATTACACTGTACATCCAATAGCCTCTGATGAATCAACCACTGAGGAATGACTGAGTCAAGTGTGAACGTGCTATTAATGTTTAATCCTGTCTCTGTGTGCTTATATAGTATTTCCACTTTGATTTTGTGCTAGCTATCATTATTATTATGTGTATTAATAATTATGCTCATTTTGCTGATTTAACTGTTTACTTCTATCATAATAATTATATTAATAATAATAATAACAATAATTTCACATGTAGTAGAACACAGCTAATAATTATATTACATTCATTAATTGCTAGTTTGGTCTATAGGCTCATCGTTTGATGATTCTTCTGAATCTGTTCTCCTCCATCTTTTGTTTGAATATGTCGAGTGATTGCTTGATCCATTACTTAGTCTCTTTGTTGGCTTCTATAGTACCTAGTTAAAATCTCTATTAACAATAAGAGTTTTGTGATACCTTTGTTAGACCATGTTTTCTCTCCATTTCAGATCTAAGGACACTTAGCTTGTCCATTACTATGACTAATAGGTTAATAAACATAATTTACATTATTTTAATCACAAATAATTATGCTAAAGCCACATAAAATATAGAAGAGTCGAAAGTAAAAAATATCACTTCTCTTTAAATGTGTGTTCAATTATGTCCACTGTACTTATACAATCCTAATCCTTTGGTAGTTTTCTTTTACGTTATTGCTTTTATGCATTCAATCAATCATTTATTAGTAATAAACAACTTATTCAATGTATAATTGACACCAATGTCACAATTTTTAGATTTACTTTGGCCTGGTAGTGTGTCTGAATCACTGTCTTTTAATGAAACCCATTTCTTAGCCTCCACGTACTACATTTAAAGTATAATACAAAATTAAAGCAGTCAAATTACTTACCTTGTAGCTGTCTTGGCTATAATGAGAGAAATTGGCACGATTTCTACAAGGAAGATCATTGAGAAAATCCATCTTTGTTTGGACGCAATTATAACCACGCCTTTTAAGGGCGTGGTCTTATTAGCCACACCTCTAGATCTTTTGCAGTGCATTGCAGTACAGTGCAGCAGTGGTTTATTAATTTAGATCTATTATCATTTAGTCTTGTGCCATTAGCTGGGTTTAAGGTGATCAAGTTTCATTTTACAAAGTAAAAATTTAATTACAAAATACAAGTCATGTTTAATACTAATCTTTAAGACTTATATCATCACTTGGATGAACAAATTCTTTTCCACTGAGATCGTTGCATTCACAATTCAGTATCTCAGAATTATCAACCTTTAGTATAGATCTAAAATAGCACTAATATTTAAAATGCAATACCTTCAGTAGTGGAGTGTATTGAGGACAGTGATGAGGCAATATTGGGTCATTTGATGCTCTGTTGTAAGCTATGAGGAAAGCCCATCTCCTCCTGTCACTGTTATTCTGGTCTGACTTATGAAGTAGATTACAATGAAAGAATAATGCATCACCAGCCTCTAACTCTACTTCAACCAATGGTAATCTCTATTATTAAAAAGTATAGACACATTTAAAAGTAATAATTATTATACTTACAGTCTTTAACATCTCAACTCTCTCCAAATCAGCTCCAATTTGACCAGCTACTTTTGTGTGATCAATTCTACCAGCTTTATGAGATCCTTTGAGCACCTAATTTACAGAAAAATTTACTCAAATATATTCAAGCATAAATTTGCACTACTTTGAGGCAACCGTTTCCAACATCAGCTTTATCGATAGCAATAAAAACTGTTCCCATGTCTGGAAAAAGACACGTGTTGCTGTACCAGTATCTTTTGAATGAATGTGAATAAATAATTATAATAGATTCACAGCTTACCCATAGTCCTGGTGCCATACAAATTGACCACCAGTACGTGCTTCCTTCATCATTAGTTTAGTATGATAGTGATACACTTCACCACCTAATAGCTAATGAATAAGAATTGCAGTCATTATAGATATCTGACCCTATGCTTTTGCCATACCTTTTCCATTGTACCTGCTACTTTCTCAGATCTAGCAATCATTCCACTAATATCCTTACCAGGGTGCTTCCACAAGGCCATTCTGCTTACCCTTCCACTCCCATCAGCTCTAGCATAAGAGTGCTTCAATAGTTCACTGTCACTCTCAAGACTAGCTTGCAACTTCCTCAGCTCAGCTTCACTTAATAAAGACCTGAAGTAAAAAGGCTAACGTGTCTAGATGTACAGATGCTTGTTTTTTACTTGACTATGACATATCCTTGCTCCTCAAAGGACTCTTGGACTTGAGATGTCACTTCAAACTTATTGTCACTACAAGAAAACATGTTCATTCAACAATAGGTGTTAATAAGAAAATGGGTGTGGCTGGATAAGACATACTGATTGCGCAATGCTGAGTTACCAGGAGGCTGTGAATTTTGCTTCTGATGTGTTAAAGGTTTCTGTGCATCAAAAAGAGAGCTCCTTGAGTCTTTTAAATGAACTCATTTTTGCTTTCTATGAAAATGTTCCGTTTCAAAGTGTGACTTTACAGGCCATACCACTGGAGAAAAGGAGACAACCAACTTTAGAAGAGGCAAAAACCAGTGGCGGAGCTGAACCCGGGCCCACCCGGGCCTAGGCCCGGGCATCAAAGCTCTGTAATGAGATTCATTAGATGCAATGTAAACAATTCCTTCCCTAAAGTTTAGATAAAGCCAACCACAAGCCTCACTAGAGTACTAACAGGGTATACAGGTGCATATAAGTAATTAGCAAGCACTTTTCAAGTAAAATACCCAAAGAAAAAGTTAGAAAGTGGACACACCCACATCCGGGCCCGGGCATCAGTTTAGTTCCAGCTCCGCCACTGGCAAAAACTGAGGTACTTTCAGGACGTGGGGGTCTCTGCTACACAGTTAACACTTTTATGAAATATTTCACAGAGGCACTGGGATTTAATGTGCGCCACATTTGCAGCTCAATCAAAACAAACAACGATCACATTATGACGATAGCAGAAATCGACAATGAGAAATATCTGATTGACGTTGGAAGCGGCTACCCAACATTTGAAGCAATTCCGATTAATTTTGAAAAAGAATCAAAAGTATACCAGCATTCCTTCCTCGAGTATAAATTTGCAAAAGAAGAGAAGGATGAGTCTTTAATGATCATTCGTCTACATAAGAAAGGTGACTTTAGACCAGGCAGTGATGCAGCAACAACTAGTGCCAGCTGGAGAGTTGCATGTATCATTGATCCTATGCCTCGTGATCTCTCATTCTTTGATTCCTCCATGTCACTGATCTATTCTTCTTCTGATCATTTAGTTTTTCATACTAGCTTACGAATCATTCTATTTCCAAATGGTGGGCAAGCACTTGTGCTTCGTGACAAGTTACTCTACAAAGAAGACAGCAATACTCACGAGCTGGTCATTAAAAAAGAATTTGATAACTTTTCTGATATTATTGAAGAAATCAAAACATTGTTTCCATTACTTTATGATGAAGCAAAAAAGATTGTTAACTAAAATTTTAGTTATTCTTTAAATTTCTACTTTACAACAAGAAATGATTACAAATCAATAAACTCTAAATGAGATATTTTAGTTTTCATTATACACTGAACAATAAATTGAAATACATGACACCACAAATACCTTTCAGTAGCAATCAAGCTAAATCAATGCAAACACAGACAATAATACAATTATAAATAGGACTAGCAAAGATGTAGATTCTTTTGCCACGCCACTGTTCATTGTTGTTGTGCTAAGCACCACCTCATCATGTACTTGGAGATCATCATTCCTGATATACTGTAGAGTTAGTGTAGTTGAGTTAGCTTGGAGCCTTGTGTATCCATAATGCTACAAGTTATAAGATAATAGTAATAAAGGCCTTGTACTTATAGTACACAAATTTCATTTAAAATGACTAGCAGAGAATTTTCCATTTTATACTTTTTTCTGATGCATATACATGTACTTATGTTGTGTAGCAAGTTTGAGCTGGTTCTGATCAACATTGAATTAAAAAAAAGATTTTTAAAGTTACTCAAAATTAGGCTACATGTACATATAAGGGACCTTACCTGATCATCAAGATATTCAAAATAGCTTGGGCGATTTGGTCTAATAAGAGAAAACAATTTAGAACCAGATCATTTTAGTAATGCAAACTTACTCAAAGTCTTGCAGTAGTGGGCGTCCTGCCATCCCAATGATAACATGTGTAATACCATTATCAGTGCATTGGCTACGGTATACTTTACATGTCCTCTGGTAAGTATGGTGGTGTCCCCATAGAGCCAGACTTACATTGTATTGCTAAATGATGCAATAGAAGATAATATCAATAAAAAATAATAAAACCAATTTTAGGAAATACCTTAGCTTGTGGTTATATAATAAGTATAATTTTACAGACACTTAACTCAAGAATTTGTAAAATTGCATTAAGCTTTTTATAAAACACAAGCTAGGGCACTAGTGTGTACAAAAATGTAAAAGGTGGCTTTGAAACTAAGAATTTTTAGCTTAGAAAATGTAAAATATAAAGATTACTTACTATAAGCAAATCCTCCAAGTTATTTCTCAACAGTTTGGCTATTGGTTGCATTCCGTATGGTTCTTCAATGCTGGTACTATCAACATACATTGGCCTAAAATAGAACAACTGATTAATTTGTCGTGTGCATGTCAGCAATTACTAAATGACAAAAATTATGTTGTCAACATGTTGATTAGCATAAATAAAATATAAAATGATTATGTATATTTTTATAGTGTAAGTATTGTAATGCATTTATGACCTGTGTCCAGTGAATACCAGCCATGGTGTGGCTGTACGGTTCACACTAGCAAGATGCTGAACCAGAAACCTGTACTGTTCAGTCCCCATTGTGAAATTATCCTCTGAGTTCATTATGACAAAATGAACACAGCCAAAATCAAACCCGTACCTGAAATGAAAATTAATAATAAGGTATAAACAGACATAGACTGAAATCATTCTAAAGAGGATTTAAAAGAATGGTAGCCTGACCAAAAACTACATGCATATAATGACTGTATTTTAGTGCATGGAACTTGAGTCAGACAAAATTAAAAAAATTAATTCACCATGGTTTGACAGGTGAGACTCTTGGCATTTGATTCCTGTATATGTATGGTATATTACACTCTCCACCTGAGTCTTTGCTTTGAAAATATGACCTACAATACATAAATTAAATAATAATAGTAATGTGTTTATTTATAAAGTTAAATATCAGTCATACGTAGTGTTAGGCCAGTCTGCTTCGTGATTACCAGCACACACCATATAAGGAGAATTCGCAGCTAGCTTCTCAACCTCATTGTAATATTCATCCCACTATTAATAATGATAATAGTCATAACAATGTTACATTGTGTACTAATAGTGCAGTATATAGTGATATCATATTACGTGAGATACACACCTGCAGTTGTTTCTATCAACCAATAAACAAGATGACAACATTCATGAGGCTTAAATTAATATTAATTTTAAGTAACCACCAAACCCCATAAATGTTAACTTGTAACACAAGGAATTCCCTTATGGATTATGCCAAAGGTTGTAATAACAATTGATTATACAACAGAGCAGTTCTAGCCCTCAATGTATGTACATGTACAATCAATGGTCAATAAGCTCTAATAAGCTAGGTCTTACCTGTGCACTGAATCCAACAGCATAGCTCAGATCTCCAATGTGTACAATCAGTTCAGTTTCATTAATTTCACTGTACACGTTCTTAGTGGTATTGAGGGATGCTTGCTCAAGCTTCTTGATCTGCAATGTATTATCAGGAACCCCATGGCCTAAATCTATGCATAGAAAGCAATGGATTATTTCGGGTTGATAATAACAGCATTGGGTCAAAGACAGTTAATCTAGTCCATAGTACATAATTGCATTGTCATTGTTCATGAACAGATACTATATGTTTGCTACATGCTGACCTAGTTTTCTAGTGAATAGCGGGTACATTATAATATTATGACTCAGCAGCACAGTGCAATTACTATGGCATGTTAATAGTAATACATGTTCTTACTATGCCAATAGTAGGTTATCATAAACATGTACTCCTTTACATGTACATGGACACAGTGGGTAACGTGTCAGCAAAACTATGCAAACAACAGGTGCTCTTGTACCTAGCTTACCTCCATAAGTGATTATTCTAACAGGAGTATCAGGGCCAGTGACAGGAGGGGACTTGAAGGTGAACTCATCACTCCAGCCCCAGGTGTTTGATCCAAACTGATAATAATAACGAGTAGATGGACTTAAACTATTAAATAGTAACAAAACAATAATTGAGTGAATGCTTAACTTTAATACAGATTAACTAATCAAGACACATAATAAAGATCCACTTTAAAATATGAATATTGATTCAAGTCACATGCTTAGCATGTGCATGATAAACAAACTATGATTAGATCAAGTGACAAACCAGCCTTATATTGACATACTCATGAGTGCTCTTAATTTATCAGACATAATGTCAAACTTACTTGTCCATTGTAACAGTATGAATGGTTCCTGGGTCCATCCAACCATAATCGTTAGCAGGAGATCCACACATGTCATTGACAGTGTATTTGCTGTTGTTAGCCTGTGTTTATTTATACATAATCTCTCTCTCTCTCTCTTCCTTCCCCCTCTCTTCTCTTTTTCTTATTTCTCACTTGTTTTGTATATTGATAGTTCCTACTCTCTGTTCCCCAGCGTACTAATGGATCAGTTGTATTCTTAGTGACCCATTGCAATCTATATAGCAAGATAGTCATAATTATGATAGTATAATTATTATAATCTTCAAATGACATACACAATCTTGTCTATTTCTAAAGTGAGTGCCAAGTGTCCTTGTAAAGGTTGATTAGGATTGAGATTGACTATTCTTTCAGAAGTAGACATAAGAACAGGTGAATCTAGACCTATTAAAAGTTAAACTATAATGAAGAGGCTATTTGCACATATGTTTTGCTAAAAATGAATTTATGAGTATAATAGTACACAGAAGCAGGACACTGATAAGGATTAGCTCTGTTAATCTTACGACAATAATAATCATATACCTTGCAAACAGCAGATCACATGACAAACTTACCTCCAGTGAAGAACCCAAACATGTAATCGTGTCTCATGTTGATAGCGTAAAAATCCAACTGTGCATTCCCACTTGTTAGGTACCCAGTATCTACATTAAGGTACTGGAACTTAACAGGGGCATGGCTCGTTGCATTAATTTCAGTCTCGTTGTCTGCTAGAGTGAAGAGACCAATCCAATTGTCTTCATTGGGGCTAGACACACCCGAAACTTGTACATTAAACCACTGGTAGGAACTGTTTATTGTAGCAGGTTGCACCACTGTGCTCACAGTAGAACCTGATTATGAGAGAATCAAAATTATCATCAAGGATGGTGGAGGTTTATGCATCTAGCTACTTACTGGGTTGCCTCCTCACTCTACTATGATTGATCTTTGAGAGTGGACTAATGAAAACATGAGCTTCTAATAGCAAGAGACTGTTACAAAAGAAGAGGAGGACGAATCGTATGAAGACCATACTGCAATGCTTAGCTGTCCAGTTGAAAAATGAAAATTGAAAATTCGGTGGTGGGGTCCGGGCGTGGCTTTAATTTGTGCTACACTGCGCGGCCGGTGGGCTTTATGGAGGATCGTTGGGACGATGTTGTCTTTCTCTTGAGGCGTATTAACGATTTTAATTCTCAGATAGCTCCCTACAATAAAAAAGCTATATCTTATCTTCTTCGAAAACAAAAGGATGTTAATTTGGCGCAAGTGTTTAACGTGGCTAAGGAGAAGTATGGTTGTGACACGAACCAAGAACGTTTCAGTTTTGTTGTGATGGTCATGAAGCTCTCCGGCTGCATTACACAAGCAAAGGAGCTCGTAAAAGGCATAGACCCTTCTTTGGTAAAAAGAGATGGATTTGAATTATTAAATAAATGTCTGGCGAATGACGATGATCATGACCGTAAAGAAGCCTTGATCTCCATGAGAGCTATTCTTATAGCTCTTGACATCAAGTTACGTGAAAGCGGGCTTGTAGAAACATTCCTCGAAAACATCGGTATGCTGGTTCCTTTTTCTGTTGAGGCCTGCTCTGATACCAGCTTCCCCCTTTATAAATATTTAGAGGACAGTGCCACAATTGAGCCTAACAAGCTTAAAACCATTAGGAGCGTTCTCAGTATGGATCCCCAGTTACAAACTGCACTGGGAGACTTTGGTGAGTTTAAGTGAGAGGCTACGTATAATCTATTAAAGTTTATGAATTTTGTGCCAGCTTCAGAAAATATAAACCTTTCTCAGTTTCCCACCACATCCATAGCGTATCTAGCAATGAATATCATTAACAAACATAGATGTACACGTAGATACTGTATAGCAGGTTTTTTTCGAGGATAATAAATTTCGCGAATGATCCGTATCTGGAAGTTTGCAGAATTAATTTTCACGAATTTCCACTAATTTGCCATCTTGTACTGTATTAAAATGATTTTCAAGGAATTTAATTTCGCGAATCATGAAAAAATCCACAAAATTCGCGAAATTTGCTATCCTTGAAAATTTCCCGCTATACGGTATAGATCTAGCAACTGCATTGAAATATACCTGGTGCTTTACTCTATTTCCACAGTATATTTAACAATTATTTTTTTACAGAAGCTTCATTAGAAAAATTAAAGCCAAAAGTCATCCTTCAGGAAGAAAGTAAGTCTCTCATTACAAATTTCCGATAATTTATATTTTTAGTTTTGGCTACTATCCCTCCAAGTGATCCAAAGGAAAGGTTTAGCCATTCAGTGGGCAATGAAGAAGCTCACCCACCAGGGCCACCACCTGCTTATAGCCCACATGATGAGCTCTGTGTTGGTACTACATCTAGTAGTGCAACTTCTTCAGTCACTGATACACGCTCAAGGGCGACCTCTGATACTTCATCCTTTCGTCATCTTAGGGCTCCTCATTTATCAAACACACAGCGACAAATGACTTATCCTCCTATTGCTAATGTTAGTACTCAATTTCATATTACATCATTTTGTTAATAATTATTTTAGGAATCTCCACCCCTCCCCTTTCCTACTACAGCTCAAGCTAATTCAATTGAACCAAATGATGCAACTGGAACACAAACAGAACTTTCAAATACTGGAAATTCTGTTCCTGGTGATAATTAACTGTGACAGTACTATTTTTGCTTCACTATTATGCTTCACATGTAGATCAACTCAATTTTATTATACAGCAATAGTATTATCACTAACAATAGTATTATCACTAACAATAGTATTATCACTAACAATAGTATTATCACTAACAATAGTATTATCACTAACAATGGTATTATCATTGTATTGAACTATTGATAATAGAATTCAATTAGGGCGTGACACGACAGACACAGACGTAGACGCGTAAAAATGTCCTTGTCACAGTTAGAGGGAACAGTAGTATCTATGGAGGGAATGAACAAAAGCCAGGCGAAAGAAGTCATAGACCTCGACAATAAACTAAAAGACCAAAATATCGACTTATCGTACCTGATCCCTGGTTTTTCTGGTAGTGGCTTTCGTAAACTATGCGTTCACCTGCAAAAAAGCGGTTTTGATCCTAACGAAGTAATTCCATTTTTTCACACATTATTAAGCCATCTGGGGCTGAGTCAATGTGTTCCAAAACCCTCATCCATTCAGCCATTAATAAGTTTTGAGAGTAATTTTGAAAAGGAGGATTTCAAAGCAATTCAAATGAGATGCTTCATTGTACGAGTGTATCGAAAGCTTGACAATGACCTCCGTTCATCATTCCTTGAAAGTATTTGCTCTATGTGTAGGATCAACTCAGAGAGTTACTCTGATAGCTACAAGCTATTTAAATATATTGAAAATGGAGAATATGTTCACACTCATGATGAGACTGGGCTTTTCTTCATCTTTTCAGCACTTACGACCAATGCAGAGTATTCAAAAGTGTTAACTTTTGCTAAAGAACTGATTCATAAGGGTACATATAATTATTTGTAATTTCTGTAAAATTTAAATTTAATCAAATTTTTTTTACAGTCTGTCCAGAGTTAACTGTGCAAAAACTTGAACGAAGCATGATGTGGATTAAGGAATACAAATATTGTGAGTTTGATTGTGATGCTTACATGCGATAAATCATGCAGGCTGTATACTGTTAAGTTGGGATGCTCCACAGACTAGTATTAACATGATATTTTACAAACAGATTTGTTTCATTAATATCTATAGCTCTAGTGCCATAGTATAAAGTGTAACACCTGTGTTTGTATAAGATTATGATGAAAGTACTACTAAAACCTAAGTGGTATTTCCCTGTTCCCTAGGGACATGATAACTATAAATACACAATGTACAATGAGAACATGCTCTTGGCTTTACATTGTTATCATAATTCATTTTTATAATTTTAGATCCGCAACATGTCATTTCAGAGCTATCAAATAAGGTAAAAGTGACATACAAAGACATGGATGATATTCCAACTGGTGACTTCTTTTCTCCTTGGCCCAAAGTTGATCGTACACGCTATGTGACCCTTGCTCTTGTCAAGAATATTGGTATCACACGAGATGATGACTTCTCCCACCGCACCCTCAGAAAATCAGAAGACGACATTCCTCGACATAAAGATGCTGTCACGTATGAGGAAGTGTTTGCTAGGAAGCTGTTACAAAAAGCACAAATTCTCATCAGTGGACGTCCTGGAGCTGGTAAAACAGTTCTATTGACTAAGGTTGCCAAGGACTGGGCAAAAGGAGAATGCTTACATGATGTCAACCTATTACTACATATTTCACTTCGTGAGCTGGCTCGTAAAAGTGACTTTCCTCAATTAGAAGATGCCGTAAGTTTATGCCTTTTAGACAAGGAGAAAGTCCACGAATTAGCTAAGGTAATTGATGAGGTCAACGGAAAAGGAATTTGCTTTGCTTTTGATGGCTTGGATGAGTACCCTAAACGCAACGATCCTAGTGATGCCATCATGAAAATTATTCGTAAAGAATTTCTACCATTAGCCACTGTCATTGTCTCATCTCGTCCAACTGCTTCTAGCTGTGTACCTGTACAAAGCAGAGATCTACATGTTGAGATAATTGGTTTTATGCCCGAGCAGATTAAAGAGTATGTCACTCAATACTATGAGTCACTTCATACGCCTCGTGAAGCACAAGACCTTCTCTCGTACCTTGATAGTCATCCGAATGTCAAGGACATGTGCTATCTACCACTACACTTAGCTATGATACTGTACATTAACCAGTTCAAAGGCAGTAATCCACTCCCTGAGACAGAGACTGAGATCTATACTCAGTTCATTGCTCATTCCATTATTCGCTACATTAAAAAAAAAGAAGAGGCAGATGACTACATGATCAACATTAGGGATTTCAAGGATTTAGAAAGAGAGCTGAAAGAGGAGGGACAAGATGAATTGGATTTGTTCCATACAATCTGCATGATTGCGTTTGAGACAAAGCTCAAATCACACTTGATTTTTGACAACAGTTATCTCATAGATAACTTCCCCGATCATTTTAGCAGTCGCTCTAATCGTAAAAAGTTATCAAAGAATGGCTTGGGCATTTTGTCCAATTATACTAAAAAGATTCAAACAGGTGAAGAGCCACAGTACAGTTTCCAGCACTTGACCGTTCAAGAGTTCCTGGGAGCTTACTACCTCAGTAGAGTTAGCTCTGAAAAGTGTCTGGAGTATATTATGTTACACGGAAGGTCTAGCGATTTGAGAGAGTTCTGGAGGTTTTTCTTTGGTCTCACAAAATACAGCCCCTCATCTCCAGCATACTTTGGTAAGATCTTAGCTGCAAATTGTACCCAGGGCAGTGAAACACTGTTCCTTGCTCGTTGTCTTTTTGAAGCTCAGAAGTCTGAGTACAGCACTCAAAATTGCAGGGATTTCCTGGCATCGAGAAACGGAAAGGTTGATGTTAGTAATATCATTCTTAATTCTCCAGACTGTGCTGCTATTGGGTACTCAGTCTCTCAGTGTCCTCTTGATCTGAGGGAGCTAGTCATGAATTACTGTCAAGTTGGTCCTGGTGGAATTAGAGCTATGAATTACCAAATGGATCAAGTAAAAGCCGTTTTTACCAATGCCATAAATATGCAGTGAGTTTTGATCATTTAAAAGTACAAATATAAAATATACAATTATTTTTGAATTTAGGGTAAGATCACAATTTAATCCTCTTGGCAACGAAGGAGGGAGCCCGTTGACTGATATATTAGAAAAAATGCCACATCTTACTGAACTGAGGTAATAATACATTTACTAATGAAGCACTATGGTGCATGGACTCGCCTGCTGGAATTCACTTGAGTGATATGTATTACTTGTACTGTGATATTTTAAGCAATTTGAAAAAAATTATTATTATGGACTGCATAGTTATAATGATAATTAAAATAACCTATGGGTGTGGTCAACAACTAACTATAACTAAATCATGGCACATGGGTAGGAGAAAGAAGAAAAGCTGAAATTTATTTTAGCATCTGAAGCTCTATTCCAAGAAAGAGTTGGCACAGAAAATTTTTATAGATATTTAAAAGAGACTGAGAGAGTTTGGTTGCTCCTGCTTTCCGCAGTGTCGCCTGAAAAATTCTCGAAGAGGCTAAATCACAAACTTTGAGCAACTGTAACTCACAAACAACGAAGTTAGGACAAAATCGTTCTTTTTGTTTTTCGTTAGATTGGATTTTCTACCTCTGAAGCAAATCTCGGCCCTGTAGAGTGAAACACGAGCTCTCACCTGGAGAGAGGTCCCCTGGTTTAGCAGTCACAGCTTTTGGTGCCACGGGATGCTACAAGAGCATAGCTAGATGAAAGAAAGCAACTTTATCTGTTGCTAGAAGAAGGAATAGAGCTCTAGACTGCTCAAACAAAAAGATAATTTTTTTACAAATCAATTAAACTGTGTGGACAGAATGACAGAATGACAACCCAACTGCTTAGTACCCGCCTACGCGAGTCCAATGAAAAGAATTGTTTGATATTTTGGCTATTTTCAGGCTTTATGGTAATGAACTTGAAAATCAAAAGCTCTTAGAGCTGCAACCAGTCATTTCACCGATGACTAATCTTCGCATTCTTGTGTAAGTGTGTTGTTTGCATTTTGCTATTTAATCGTTTACTATTTCTAGCCTGACTAAGAATAATCTTGGTCCCAAGTCAGGCGAAACCATTGGCAAAGTTATTTGTAACTTGAGAAGTTTGATCCAGTTCTAGTGAGTTTTAATAGTGAATATTTACAAGTCTAATGTAATTGATATAAATAATTGATACCATGATTACGGACTTTGACAAGGTCAAAAGTTTAAATTTGAAATTGGCCCCTTGTGTTATGGATTTTTATAGCAAGGACATGTTGAATGTATCGTTCATTTTTGTGAAACATTTTGGTGATAATTTTTATTTTTAGCGCAAGTTATAATCCAATCGGTACTGAAGGATTGGAAGCTTTATTGCCGGGACTTGTCAACTGTAAACAATTGCAAAGGCTTGGGTACGAGTATTGAATACTTCAGTATCTATTAATATCCTATATTACATATAGGTTTCGTGACTGTCAGCTTTCTAGCAAGTCAGGTCAACTGTTTAGCAAAATAATATCACAACTGTCAAACCTTGAGCAACTTGAGTAAGTTTTTGCTTTACATCAAGTATGGCATTCACTATAATGTATGTATTATTTGGGTGTGTTGTTTATAAATTTGTAAAAAATATCCAATTTTGATCGGAATCAGCTCAAACTTTCTACCCAACATAAAAACAAGTATATGCATCAGAAAAATTATAAAAATATAAAATTCTCTCTTAGTCAATTTTGGCAAAATTTGACCAAAATCCCTATACTGTAGTACAGGGACTTTGGCCCAATTTTGGAGTAAATTAAAAAATTCGTAAAAATTTTAATTTTGATTGGAATCAGCTCAAACTTTCTAGAAACATGGCATAAAAACAAGTATATGCATCAGAAAAAAATTATAAAAATATAAAATTCTCTCCTAGTCAATTTTGGCAAAATTTGACCAAAATCCCTGTACTGTAGTACAGGGACTTTAACCCAATTTTGGAGTAAATTTAAAAATTCATAAAAAATCCAGTTCTGATTGGAATCAGCTTAAACTTTCTACACAACATAAAAACAAGTATATGCATCAGAAAAAATATTAAAATGAAAAATAATTATAAAAACAAAAAAATTTTCTTTTTGAATTTTTACAAAATTTGGCCGAAGATGACAAGAACCTAAGTGCTATGCCAAAATTCTGTGAGAAACCTTGATGTAATTTGTCACATTTCTTCATAGCAGAAAGTGCAAAATAGCTAGTTCTAAGTACCTACAATTACAAGTTTCGTAGCTAATAAAATAATTTTTTAATTTATTTAGATTGTATCTTAACCAGCTTGGTGATGATGGTATTGAAGACATGATTGAGAGTCTTAAAGTTGCTCCAAACCTGAAACAATTAAGGTCTATAGCACTTATGATTAGCACATTCTAAAAATGTTATTATGCAATCATTATTCCTATTAACTTCTTGTCTACTTTGCAGTTTCACACAAAATGGCATCACTGATAGAGGTGGTTGCCGTTTAGCAGAACTAGCTGAAGTCACACCTTCATTGCAGCAAATGAGGTAACGTTATTTCTAATTGTCTTGTGATGATTGTCAGTATTGATTGTGTGCACGTGTGTGTAGGTTGTTTTATAATCAGGTCTCTGATGTGACGAGGAAAGCATTTTATGATGCTGCACAAAAGAGGGCACAGAAAGAACTCCATGAAGTTCGATATGCAATTTGATTGCTACTTTAATTTGTATTGATTTTTCATTGGGAAATTATTGTGTGAACCACATCAACAATTAAATAGATTATAAAAAAGGGAAATTTTTGTCAAATTTGTTTATTCCAAAAAGCATGGACAAAGAATGTAACAAAAGGTGGTCCTTGGACTGATGACAACATTGCCATTTTTGTATAATAGGAAGCCATCAAGGATGCTAATCGTGATAATAAGTTATCTCTACTCTATCTATATATTTACTAATCCTTAGCCAACAGCTACAGTTAAGTGTTTGCGAGTTCACTGTGCCTTCAGCCAATGGAGGGTCTCTACCTATTCTTTGTAGCAGTAGCAGCAATGCTGATCAATGGCTGCTTAACAGAAGAATATTATGTAACCAGCAATGAGGAGAATAGCTGCCCCAGTGTCACCCCTTGTTACAGTCTTAGCCATTACTTTAATAATCCTGATACTTACTTTGTGGACAATTCTGTATTTATCTTTCAAAAAGGAACACATGTGCTGGACCAAGATGAAGTCCTTTTTGTTGATGGAGTAAACAATCTTACAATGAGAGGAGAAGAAAGCGAGCTAGTGGAAGGATTCCATCATACGGTCCTCCAATCACCAGTACTAATAGACTGCCAGCATTCACCTACTGGTATTGTCATTCACAACAGTGATATGGTAAATATTGAAGGGCTCACGTTCACTAATTGTGGTGGCTACCTACCTCTTTTTGTAGCAGATAGTCTCACATCTCTCAATCCACTGGGCCACATTGCTAGAGAGAACTGGTCTGACTATACAATGGCCCTGTCTTTCATAGGAACCACCAATGTCAACTTACATAAAATATCTATTCAAAATTCCACCGATTTCGGGCTATTTAGTTTCAACACGCTGGGATTTTCGATTTCCTACTCTTCATTTGCTGGCAACAATCTCGAAGGGCATGGTGATTGTAAACTTAATACTTGCCATGGTGGTAATGCAAATATAATGTATTCAACCTTAAGCAGTTGCAGTAATCGATTCAACATCTATGACACATCTATTACTCACTCAAACTTCACGTTTGGCTACGATAGCAGTTTTTTCAGCACAGCATCAGCAAGTGGGTTGTCATTTTTTATGGAACAGAGTGACTACTATGGTGTTGAGGTCCAACTACATCGTCTGGTACTATATGGTAATACTGGTATTCAAAGCGTTAATTTTCGGTTTGCTGTATCAAGGAATGCCTATTATTCGCTGACAATGACAAATTCCATCAGTGTCTATGGAAATCAAATGTATCCTTTACCAAAAGTTCCTATTATATTCTTTTATGGGAGTGGGTTTTCAGCTTTGATTGGTGTTAGTAGCAGAGCTAGAACGAGGTGTTTTAATAGAGCCCGACTACCAGCACAACTTCAATCCTCTGTAACTGTGGTGAATTGTTCTTTCTCTCACAATCATGCATCCTTTGGGGCAGGAATGGTCATATCTTTTCACCACAATAGATTACCCAACAATCGGCAGCAACACGTTATCATTGACTCCTGTACCCTCCAGAATAACAGTGGGTTCAGTGGTGCAGGCTTGTTCTACACACAAAGAAATCGACTTAACTACAATGTAATTATAAGGAATGTCATAGTGAGAGATACCCGTCATTATGATCCAAAGGAAACAGATGCAGAGAGTTCATCAAGTTCTATATTAATACGAAGAGCAGTCAATATGACACTCATTGATGTAACCGTGCAAGATAACAAAATATCTGGAATGCTTTTACTAAACTCATTAGTATTTTTCAAAGGAATTAATTCCTTTATTAACAACTCGGCTGAAAACGGTGGAGGTCTGGTACTATTTGGAGACTCTTTAGTAATCCTAAGGCCTCCGGTTAACATATCATTTATAAAAAACTCAGCCACAAACAAAGGAGGAGCAATATGCGTGAGTACAATACCATTCGCAAAGCCGCCATGCTTCATGATGCCTTATGACCCAACACTAAACACAAAACCAAAGATTAACATTACTTTCAATGGAAACGTAGCAAACATAGCTGGCTCGGCTATTTATGGCGGACTTATTAATAGATGCTACTTGACTTACGTCTCTGGTTTCGCAGTGAATGGTAATGGTTTTTCACTTGGAAGAAATGCATTTCAGTATATATTGCATTTTTATAATCAAAATGGCCCATCTAGGATATCATCAGACCCAGAGCAAGTCTGTTTCTGCTTTGGAGGTAAACCTAACTGCTCCATAGAGGCACTTAACTTCACCTTATTACCGGGACAATCAGCTAATTTTAGTATGATTACACTGGGCCACATGAATGGTGTTTCGCCAGGCATTGTTGCAATACAGGAACGGAGCGAGGCAAGAGATGAGTTCATTCACATGGGCTATGAGTCAACAGAAACAACCTGCTCTTATCTCCAATACCAACCTAAAGTAAAAGAGCATGCCACCTATCCAATGGTACACTATGTCAAATTATTCCTACCTCAAGATAACCCGTTAACTCGAAGAGTCTATTTCAACATTACAGAGTGTCCTTTGGGCTTTGAGGTGTCTTCTAAAACTCGCATGTGTGACTGCAACTATGAACTATCAGCCAGTGGAAGTGAAATACTCTGCGATGCCAGCACAAGCTCTTTCTCTCATAATGGTAGTAAATGGGTTGGATATATGGATGAGAACAACTGCTTTGTAACTTCTACTAACTGCCACCTGAATTACTGCAAAAAGGGTTTTGTCAATTTCACACTTGAAACAAACGATGCTCAATGCGACCTCAATAGAACTGGCTTCCTCTGTGGTCAGTGTGCTGAAGGACACAGCTTAATGCTAGGATCAAACAGGTGTGCCAAGTGTACTAACAACTTTCTGTCCCTTATCATTCTCTTTGCATTCGCTGGAATTGTACTGATTGCATTTATCACTCTACTCAATCTTACAGTTTCCATTGGCACTATTAACGGCCTCATATTTTACGCCAACATTGTCAAAATAAACGAGTTGAATTTCTTCTCAGGTAAACGAGCAACTAAGTATTTCAGTTGGTTCACTTCGTGGATTAATCTTGATTTTGGCATCGAGACCTGCTTCTTTGATGGCATGGCCAGCTACACCAAGATATGGCTTCAGTTTGCTTTCCCTTTCTACTTATGGTTTCTCATGATTTGCATTATCCTTCTCTCCCGTCGCTCCTACAGGATATCAAAGCTCATGGGAAGACACTCGATATCAGTTCTTGCCACTGTACTACTTCTTTCCTTCACAAAGATACTGAGAACATGCATCTTGATATGGCAACTAAGTTCACTCCAGTGTGGGTCACATAGATATTACGTGTGGTCTGTAGATCCAAGCATAAATTATTTCAGCTCAAAACATTTACTAATGTTCCTCTTTGCTTTGATCGTGTTCTTATTCCTTGCCTTTCCCTATACACTGCTCTTATTATTCAGTCCTCTTATCGAGGGATACTTCTCACGCTACAAATGCTGCAGGTATTGGGTCAAACTCAAGCCGCTGTTTGATGCCTATAACGGGCCATATCATGACAAGTGCAGGTACTGGACTGGTCTGCTATTATTGGTGAGATTATTGATGGTTCTGGTATTCTCATTCAATACTGCTGGGGAGAGCCTGACTGTGGCTATTATTGTGATTGTCTGTGGTGTTATGCTATGCATGATAAGCCTTTGCCATGGTCTTTATAGGCACAAGGTCAACACAGTATTGGAATGCTTCTACATCCTCAATTTGATGTTCATTGCCTCCGTTAGTTTGGTCAACTTTCTCGAAATTTTCTCAGTCATGCTGAGCCTTTTTGTATTTCTTGGGATAGTTACCAGTCATCTCCTAGTCCAGCTTAAAATACCAAAGAAAGCAAAGAGACTCTTTAGGAAACTAATCAAGAAGGAAGAAGCCAAAAAGAAGAGACTCCCAATACAAGTTGACCTGTTAGATGACAGAAGAGTTATCAGTCATGATGTTGACACAGAGATAACGACCACGCTTGACTTGCAAGACAGACTAAAGGCCTTCTACAGGGAAGGGAGTGTGTTTGTACGAATGAAGAGGGAAACTCTCATTCGTGATGATGAGCTGTGAAATAAAAAGACTGATTAACAGTTATGCATATAATATGTCCTTAATATTGCCTGTCATTTACATGTATGTAGATCATTACTGTCATTATAACTTAATGTAATTTCCTTTATCATTATTGATGATGCCATATTAGAATGCAAACTTGCCATTGAAAACTCTTAATAAAATTTGCATATAGCCAAAAGCTCGTATACAAATTATGTCACATTAATGACATTACTAATCTAGTTCTAGTCACGTCTATTAAGGTAAACTCACCCAATAGTAAATAAGATTAGGAGTGACACAAATTAGTGGTAGGGAAATCTCTAAACAAGGGAACATTACTAGTAAATTGGGATCAAAGTATGGCACAATTAAAATCAAATTTAGATTATAATGTTTGTTTGTACTAAGAAATCGATCTATAATTAGAAATGGAGTAGTAGACCATACTTTTCGTTCGTAGACAGTTCCGCTAACAAAATAGACAAACATAAAATTTGACTTTGTACGCAACCACATCAAAAAGATTACTCAAATATAAACTAATGAGTGTACTAACAGATACAAGGTGATGATTTAAAAATAAACACACATACAATCACATAGATAGATACATACAGAGAGTAAAAGAAGTCATTTGTCACTGATGAACATTAAAACTGGTCTATCAGGAATCTCTAGATAAGAAAGCAAATCGTCATCGGTGGAAAGGTTGACCGGAGTATCAAACGACTGATAAAAATAAATCAAATTTTGACAAGCCAATGAATCAAAATCGTAATCCTTTGCTTGAGATAGTACAGACTCGTATAAAGAAGTCATGCTTGACCCTGCTGGAACTGATAATAGTTTGCCATTAGAGAGCTGTACCGGTATTTCATCATCATCAGGTCTACTCAGCTGCTTAACTGGTGAAAAAGGCTCAAAAACAACAGTGCCTTGCTTTGCATTGCTAGACTCTCCAATGTCACCGAAACTAGTAAGTTCATAATCATTGGATTCAATCAAACTCAAAAGAGAGGTGTAATCGTTCAGATATTGTCCACGATTCTCTTCAAGCGCACTCAAACGAACCAGTGTATCCCTTGGATACACTTTCCATAATACAAGCACGGGACTTTCGTTGTCGTACTTGCTATCAAAAGAGGGAATTGGAGATAAGAACCCTTCACCGCCACTTATCACAGAGCAGCCACGCCCGTCAACAAACCTCGATAAGAAAGAAACAGGACTAGAGTAAGGACGAATGCTAAGGACTAGCTCACTGTTATGATATACTAGAATATGACCGGATGATAATCCCAACCAAACTGTATCGATGCATGATGTAAGAGCAGTGATGTATCTCTCGCCATTGCCTTGCTTCCCTTCATTCTGTATCTTAATGTCGTACAAATGCTTCGACTCCGCAATATCCCAAACCCTTACTACAGTCGATCCAGTGCTGACGCTGTATAGAACTGGTTCGCATTGAGAAACGTACAAACGGCCGATTTGATTATCCTTGGCATCGCCTCCATCGCTTTTAGTACGAAACGAAGACACAAACTTCATCAAATTCGGATCAAAGATGTAAATACAATCAGAATTAGCTATGAACAGTCGATCCCCCATGCTAGCCAGTCCTGTTATGACTCCCTCAGCAATAAACTTGTGACGCGGTTTGGGCGAGCCTTTCTTCACGTCCGAGGCGTTGACAGGGAAAATAAATAGAAATCCCATCTTCGTACCCAAACAAACCTCAGCCCCTACGCGCTCTATGCAAGTAATGGCGTTACCACTCATCTTTATGTTGTGGACTAGTTTCTTTGTGTTTGAGTCGAATATAGAAATGCAGCCAACATCATCAGGGAGCTGTGTAGAGACCCACACGTTATCGTTGCAGACTTCAATAGCAAGGACCTCAAGTAGTGGACTTTTGACTTTGAAAATCTTAAGTGCATGATTTATAATATCATAAACACTTATACGTAGCTCTTCCTTCCCTTTGTAAAGGGATACCATCCACAAATCAGCAACTATTCCGTTAGCAGACCCACACAAAGAAGGCATGCCTGATGCCTGAACCGGTAACTGCAATCCAGTGATGGACTGAGTGTCTCCTATTAACTGGACACTTACCTGCGACATGAAATGAATCATGGAGTCTAAGCTAGTGCTTAATATTGAGCCACTTTTTAGAATTTTTAATAAATAAAACGGGCTGGCTGATAAGGAAATCTGGGCAAGACTGGTCATGTACTGGCTCCAAAGGTTTAACTTGTTTTTCTCGAGATTATCAAGACTTCCGACTATAAGCTCTTCTCTGTTTCCTGTGGCATTTGTCATGTTTCTTCTAAGAGTCGTGTCCGAGAGAGCTAGTGTACAGTTGGTGACACATTTCTCATCTAAACTCCAGAACTGCAATTCACCTTCATCATCACTGATGCTCTCCACCTACATAAAATAAAGACAATATTATATTAATGAAATATTATTATCATTAAAGATATAATAGTACATACTACATAGAACATACAGATGTCCCACGTTACCTGTGATAGTGCTTTAGCTATTATTAGTCCAATACGATACAGTACAAATGGCTTTGATATCTCTAACTTCTTTGGCAGTTTCATTTGTGAGGGGCTGACCCTCAGTAGAGGAGTCTTGCAGACAACGAGTGCCTGGGACCTGTCAAGACTCAAGGCAAGGAGGCGTCCATCTTGACTAGTGCAGCAAGGAGTATTGTACCTGCCAAGGGAGAGGCTTTTAGATGTTAGCTCTCTTAGTGTCGTCTCAGTCAATCTGTGATACTTAAAAACAAGCACGTTCTGGCCTTTGTACGTCGCTTTGTACATGAGTCTGTACTGCTCAGAAGTAAAGTACTGCATTGAAGATAGATCAGATCTTAGCTCAGTCATTGAATGGGTTGGCTGTATAGAGAGGAATGGTACAACCATTGCCAATGGAACACAATGATTATCAGGACAGGTAATACTACCACTCTGTGTGACAATAGCAGATATAATTTCTGACAATGTGAAAGACTGCATTTGATTGCTCTGACCAGCTATACATGTGGGGCAGACATAAGAGACTTTAGCTTTAGGGAAATGCTCTTCAACTAAAGAGCTGAGCATTTCTAAGCACTGAGCATGGCTATGAAGAGAAGAGTATTTAACGGTTAGTTTGACAGAGCGACTCTCTCTACTTTCTTCCCTGATTTCCTTTATCTCTTCCGTGATAAGGATTCTTTCATCTTCATTGCTCCAGCCTACTCCTTTATCCCAGCAAAAGAGTGTGTCCTCATTTGAGAGACTCCCCCGAGTCCCAGTCGTAAAATCAGACAAAGGAACCACATTATTAATAATAGAAATGAGAGACGTCGTGAAGCTACGAGGAGGCTCAAACAGATAATGCTGTATGTGAGAGAATGAAGAAGAAGAAGAAAAGGGAGGAGACTGGTGTGTCTGTGGATTCTGCTGAAAGAGGTTAGGATTAGCAAACCACATGTCTCTTAGCGCAGATATAAACCCGAAATGAACAAGTGCTGACATTAAAGGTAGGACAGGAACAACTCCATTCGATGCTCTGTCTTGAGTGTCCTCAATCCGACAAATGTACTCCTCAATGTCTTTGTAATGGAATATGCCGTTGTACTTGGGATGACAGTAATCCATGACTAGCTGGGCTCTGCTGTACAGCCAGTCCGGGTCCATGTAATAGCTGTCTTGTAAATTATTAGTAATCTCAATGGAAGGGACAGGAGTAGATAGAGTGCTTTTACAGCCAGTCCCTGAGTACTTGAGCAGACAACCGACTTGATTTAAAAACTGAGATATGGTCTCAAGCTCGTCGTGACTCCTGACTTCGTTGTCTTTGAGGTTACTCACAAGTTTCTCTATTTCCTCGTACGTCAGTACCGGAGGCTTTGCGTTCTGACTAGCCTGTCGACTGTACTCCTCCACTTCTCCCTTGAGGCCCAGCCCAGAGAGAAGGACACGCCTCCCCATGTACGGGAGCCCGTCGGTGTTTCGTAGTCTTCCCGAAAGGTCAAAGATTGCATCACGGACTTTGTCCATGTTTTGAATGTTCCCTGTGGCTAGGGAAACTGTTTCGATGATGGGCCTAGCGAAAATGAGCTTTTTCGAATATCCTGAAATCAAATCCGATAGTTGTGACTTTGCCTTCTCAGGAATAAAAGGGTCGGTGATTGTGTCCAAGTGAGTTCCCACAAAGAGAACACATGATGGTAGGCTATGCTTAGAAATGGCATCAAGTCTTTGTTGCAGGAGATGGAAGTCACTTGCGAGGTCGTTCAAATTGAATACAATCAGATAAAGAGCAAAGGGAGTGTAGAGCAGCTCTTCCATGCTATGTCTGTCTCTGTTCGACTTTACGTCCCAAATAATAAACTCATACTCCTTACCCTCGCTTGATTTCTTATATAGCCAGTTACTTAGAGACACGCCTCCTTTATTGGGAGGTGTGGCCTCGTACGAACTAGGAAGAGAGTCTCGTAACTGAGTCACAAGCGAGGTTTTTCCAGCTCCAGGGACTCCAGTAACGACCATCTTCATCTCATAGAGTTTCCGAGAGTTATCAAGCTGAGACTGAAGGTATGTCATGGCCCCTTCAGTAGAACACTCTTTCAGCTGCCGGTCTGATATTTCAAGGCCTTCCATTCGTAAGTCCTCAAGATTATCGAGCGTGGAGACCCAGAGAGGGAGAGATTTTATGCCGTTGTGGCTTATGTTGAGGTACGAGAGCTGGTCGAGGTTTTTGATGACGTTTGGGACTTTTTGGAACTTATTTGAGCTAAGGTCGAGATGGGTTAGCTCTACTCCATGTTCAAGGGAAGGAAGGGCTGAGAGTTGGTTATTGGAGAGATTTAATGACCAGAGATAGGGGAGGTGGAGCAAGGCAGAGCTTATCTGTGATATACTGTTGGAGCTTAAATCCAGAACTCTCAACTAGAAGAAGGGGAGAGGAAGAAAAAGAAATAAATAAAGACATAAAAAGTGTCATTTTCATATTCATCTTAACAGCAATACTTTAGGACTGAGCAGACAAAAATAAAACATTTGACCACCGTCACAAAATACATCCATTCAAAGCTGAAATAACTGACAGCTGCTACACAAACAACAATCATACTTTCATAAACTTACATTTTCTAGTGCTCCAAAGCTGTCCCCAATAAAAGTCAGCTCGTTCCGTGCAAGACTTAAACTTCTAACTGACGATATGCACCGAAGGACATATAAGTCATCAACACAATCATCATAGACGTCAAGGCCACTCCAATCAATTTCAAGTCCCCTACCGACTCTAGTGTGTATCAGTAGCTCACGATAAATACGATGATCAAATATGACCTTTGCAAGCTTGAGAACTGCCCCTGTGGGGACTTGCTGAGCTGCCGCTTTGACCTCTTGCGCTAGTCCTGATTTTGATGAAGTATTATATAAATTCTTGAGTAGCTCGAGGTTTCCTGTGACAACCGAGTGTGCTATTTTTAGTAACGCCGTCGATTTGTGTTTCTTGTGCTTTTCGGCTTCTTTGATGACTGGGGGAAGGAGGGAGAATGCTTTGGGAAGCAGCTGCTCAATTGTGTGGAGTAATTCGAGTCTAGCAGCAACCATAAGGCCATCTAGTAGCAGAGCCTCTCTATCATTAGCTGGTATGTCATCTATAAGAAAATATATAATAATAGTTAGGACTCTACTCCCTAAGGTATATATTATTATCAGCAAATGACTAAGAGAAAATTCTCATTTCTATAACTTTTTTGAGCTGGTTCCGATCAAAGTTGGATTTTTTTTAAATTTAAAGTTACTCAAAAATTGGACAAAATTCCCTGTACTACAGTACAGGGACTTAGGTCAAAAATGGCCAGGAGAGATTTTTCCATTTTTATAATTTTTCCTGATACATATACATGTTCTTATGCTGTGTAGCAAGTTTGAGCTGATTTTGATCAAATTTGAATTTTTTATGAATTTTTAAAGTTGCTCAAAAATTGAACCAAAGTCCCTGTACTACAGTACAGGGTCTTTGGCCAAATTTCACCAAAAATGACTAGGAGAGATTTCTCCATTTCTATATTTTTTCTAATACATATGCATGTCCTTATGTTGTGCATTAACTTTGAGCTGATTACAATCAACGCTGAATTTTTAAATGATTTTAAAAAGTTATCCCAACCAGATATCAAGTTAATTAAAGGGTTAAAAATTAACACTGTATCACTGTCACTCATTCGCACTGCATCATTGTCATTATTAAGTATCTTACTGTCCTCTCCAGTCATGACTCGAAGAAATGGACCATCTCTTGTCTGATAGCAGTCAATAGCTGATGCTTGATGACTGAGTAAGAACAGCTGGCAGTTTTTGTGACCAGCTTCGCTAGCTAAATAAAGCGGGGTCACTGCTCCGTTTGCTGTTGCATTTATATTAGCTCCTTTGGATAACAGGAAAGCCACAACTTCGACGTGTCCATTCCTTGCTGCCTCGTGTAATGGAGTAGCCCCCTCAGGTCCTTTCTGTTCCAACTGGTCATTGAAGCGGTTCCAGTATTCCTTGATATTCTTCAGGTCTCCTTTAACGCACAAGGGGCGAAGATCGAAATATCCCGGCCCGCTGAGAACCTTTGCTAAGCCTGCCATCCCTCTTGTGTTAACTTTGCAAAAAAATTAATGGGCCATGCCTATTTCTGAGCCACGCCTTTTTTCCACTTGCAACAAAAAGGTGTGGCTGGGTAAAGTTTCCTTGACAACAAAACACATGGAGAAGGAGCTCCTCTTCCCGGGACAGTAACATCAAAGGACTATCATGGGAGACAAGAACGTAGCACAGTCTAGAGCTGCTTACAGGGAGTGCAATCAGGTAGTCCAGGAGGAAATATGGAAAGAGAATGTAAAAAAGGAAGAGGTGGCTGCCAAAAAATGGTAAGACTTAAGAAGCTTGCTCAGTGTGCAACTTTGTGTCTCTTTGTGCAGGGAAAAGAATTGGGGGTTCATGGCAGAGCTTGACTTAAAGGTAAGTTATAGAACACCATGCATGCTTTTAAATCAATATTGCAAGCATCCTAAGAACACACTAAAGCTTCACTTTCAATATAAACTGCCTAGCAGCACCGTTTACCTGGGTGTCATCATTAGCTAATGTGCCAGCTAGTTTGCACTCAGTGAGTTAATGAGCTCTTTCTCTTCTTGCAGGGAAATCCAGTGAAGAGAAGAGAGCCTCCAAAGAGTGGCGGCTCATTTTACAAGAAGAGTGGGCTACCTGTTACTACTAGTCAGACGTATGGGATGCAGTCAAGGAGCACTCCTTTTATAATGAAAATTGAAAGACTTGGAAGTCACCACAAAAGAAAAACTGACGTTGGTACAATCTTTTACTAGCAAATCTAATTCTAAATGTGTTTTCAAACCTGCATGAAATGATATTTTTAAAAAAGAAATTTTCTGACTTATTATGTGTATTTAGTGTACAAAGAATCATGTACTGATGAATTATTTTCCTAATATATCCTACTAGTGCCACCATTTATTCTTGGTAGCACTACAAAGGATTTCTTGTAGTAAACAGTAAAGCTCAGATGTCATATAAATGACTTTAATCACATTCCACAAGAACTTAGTAATGCAATATATCACCATAAGGAAAGAGGAAATGAAACAACATCTACCAATGGGTTACTAAATTGGATTTTTAAAAAGTGCTACATGATAATAATCTACTTGCAATTGAGAGGTAATAATACTAAGTAATTTTAGTAATAAACACTAAAGTCCATTTTCATTATTGCTGTCCTTGTTTTGTTTTCATGGCCACAAGAAACTGAGAGACAATTTTATTCATCCAAGACCTTCCTCTTGGATAGACACCCTCTATAAACCCAAAGTGTCCACCATGACGCGTTAAGAGTAGAACTGTGTTAGGATTCGATTCAAATTCTAAAATTGGGATAGCTAAAAAGACAAAGCAGAATAGTAATAAAACTAATCAATGTTTATTTACTAACTGTGTGCTGGAGCAAAAGGATCATCCATTGACGATACAGCAAGATATGGTACTTGGATATCACTCAGCTGTGTGTCTATACTGCACTGCCTGTGGTACTGTTGTACTGATTCAAATCCCCAGGTTGGAACTGTCATCTCTTTATTAAAGTCACTCAATCGCCTTGTCTGAATAATAAGTTTTAAGTCAGTATATTATGTATAAATATAGTTTACCCTTAAAACTCTTGAAATATCAACATTAGGATTTTGAGAAATTATGGCAGCATTCCTAGTTATAGCAAAATTTTAAAATTAACATGATCGGTTATTATTATATGAAAACAATTGGCTCCAATGTTAACTGTTTTAATCAATGGTCTGGGACTGATGCCAAAAATATTATTAACAAGAAAGTGACATAATGCAAGTATGGTTGGCCTTACTTTTGAACAATGTCCTTTAGTCCATCTACCAGAGTCTCCACATACACTTTCCTGTTGATCCAAACTCCTTCAAGAGTTGGTATCGTGTCCTCAATGTTCCAGCATGCAGAGAAGGCCACACAAGCATTGATCTTGCTCTCAGACCCAGCACTGTTTAGATACTTGGTTAAAATCATACTACATTAGCAAAAACAGATTGTAAAAAGGAGATTTCCCATTAGCAAATTAACATCATGGTTAATGCTCTAATGGTTTATCTTTGTTATCATAACGTGCTAAAAGCATTAGCTCTGAAGTGTAGAATGCACCCAATAATGTGCCCTGCCTTACCTTCCAAGGGAGACACCAATGGCAACAATTGGTACAAGAGGATAACGGGTCTGTATAACATCAAGAACAGCTTCAATGTCTTCGTTAGTCACTGCAACTAGTCGAGGGGATTTAAGCGGCATGTTAGCCATTCCTCTGTGATTGAAGACAACGCAGTGGTAGCCTTGATAAAGGCCATCATGAACAAAGTGTGATACATAGTTCAGCGAAGAATCACCTGCAAAACATAAAATCATGTCATAGTACACTAAATCATGGGTATATCAAAGACCAGCCCTTGTATCGTATGAAAATAATCAATCGTAATATCATAAATATCAGATTCCCAAAGTACAAACTATAGAGACCTGTTATTCCTGGTACGATCAGCATTACAGGTTTATGTTGCAACATGGCGGAATCATCTTTCTTCTGCTTGCTCCAATCGAGGGCAAGTTCTCCACCATCAGGCAAAGTAACAATCTCCCTGTAGAATGCAAACAGTAATTATCACGAGAAGTGCATTTTAGCATAGCTACCTGTCAAACTCGATCGGAATGCACTGCTGGAATAAAGCTCTGATAATTGTAGTCCCGTGATAATGCCAGGCCCATATCGTGGGTCTATAGGACTGGGATAGAACAGGACAGTGAGTTAGTAGATAGTCCTTGAGGCCACCTCGTCCACCATACACCAAAGGGCGACGATCAACAACAAGGTAATACCATAGGAGGTTAAGGACGGCGGCCACAGTGAGCAGGGTAGGGAAGGGATGCTGGTCAATGTAAAACTGGAGAGATGAGGCCATGCTTCCTATAACAGAAGACATAATGGCCGATGTGTATTGATGACTGCCGGGAAGAGCGACTCTCAAAAAGAAAACAGGAAGATGAGAGCTTGATTTGTGTATACGGTAAAAGACGCAGAGTGTGGATTCGGAATATTAATGAGAAACGCCTCCAGCACACCACCCACGCATTATAAATGAGATTTAAAGGCAATAAAAATAATAATTAGATTTTATATCTATTATGTATTGTACAAGTTATTTCATGGCAAGCAGAAACTCAAAGAAGACTTTATTCATCCAAGACCTTCCTCTTGGATAAACACCCTCTATAAATCCAAAGTGTCCACCATGACGTGTCAGCACTAGAACTGTGTTAGGATTCGATTCAAAAGCATCTATTGGTATACCTATAAAAAAATTAAAGCATAATCGCACATGCTACAAAGTGATGCATGAACGAATAACATCATTAAAATATGCTAAAATTAGTAGAATGCTCCATACTGGAGTTAAAGTATGCCTCTCACTTACATTCTGTAGGAGAAAATGGATCGTCCATTGCCATTACGCAGATGAAAGGTACTTGTATGTTTTTTACTTTATCATGTATACAGGATTCTTCGTAATACTGTTCGCATGATTCGTAGCCATTGGAAGGAGCTGTCAGTGCATCATCAAACTCTGTGAATGTCTTGGCCTTAAATAAAAGAGAGAAAATGCAATAATAATAATAATTGAATAAGCAATGATAATTACATTCATAGCTCTCTCTATGTTAACTGATGGATGTTTTGCTAATTCTGTTACATTCCTTAAGAAAGAGTGACAAATTTAATATGCACTATTGTCCTTTTACTCGTACTTTCTGACAACGTTCCTCAACCTTCCCAGTAAAAAGTTGACGTATAAGAGCCTGTTAATAGTCTTTTCTTCAACCGAATGTCTTGACAGTTCAACGTCCCAAGGAGTAGATATAGTCATGCATGAGGATATCTTACTCCTGCCTCCAGCACAGTGAAGATAATTGGTCAGTATTATCCTATATAGAATGACAAAGGCTCAAACAGTATTGTTAATGATGCAGACATTGTAAATTCTAATGCTGCTTTAGTTAAAATTTTGTTAAATTTCTCCTTACCCTCCTAGTGACACCCCCAGTGCAATGATTGATGCATTAGGATAGGATTTATTAATAGCATCAATGACAGCTTCAAGATCACGCGTATTATTAGCAGAAACCATGCAAGGAGATGTAAGTGGTATATTGCCCATTCCTCTTTGATTGAAGACAACGCATATATGACCAGCCTCAAGGCCATCCTGGACAAAGTGCTGCACGTAATTTATACTGGAGTCACCTAGTTCAAGTATTATAATGTAAGTATTATGTATTTAGCTGAACATGGTATCTGTATTATTATTTTAATGTCTTATAGCTATAATTTCTTACCACTTAATCCTGGTATTATCAATAGTACTGTGTTATCGATAGTGTCTGCCCTTTTAGCCCAATCTAATCCGATTTGACCTCCATCAGGTAAATGTAGCATCTGCCTACAACATTACAAATATACAAGTAGGTACAAAACGCAGTGAAACTATAGCTAAATTTTTTAAAATGCTCATAACTTGAAAAATATTTCTCGGAATCAGCTCAAACTTTCTACACAGCATAAGGACATCAATATGTATCAAAAAATGTAATAAAATTTGGGGGTGATTTTGGAGCCATTTTTTGGAAAAAACCATGGGCTATAGCCTTGGGTATTTTTCAAAAATTTGCTCGTTTTAAAAAATGCTCATAACTCGAAAAATATTTGTTGGAATCAGCTCAAACTTTCTATATAGCATAAGGACATCAATATGTATCAAAAAATGTAATAAAAATTGGGGGTGATTTTGAAGCCATTTTTTGGAAAAAACTATGGGCTATAGCCTTGGGCATTTTTCAAAAATTGGCTCGTTTTTAAAAATGCCCATAACTCGAAAAATATTTGTCGGAATCAGCTCAAACTTTCTATGTAGCATAAGGACATCAATATGTATCAAAAAATGTAATAAAAATTGGGGGTGATTTTGAAGCCATTTTTTGGAAAAAACTATGGGCTATAGCCTTGGGCATTTTTCAAAAATCGGCTTGTTTTTAAAAATGCTCATAACTCGAAAAATATTTGTCGGAATCAACTCAAACTTTCTACATGGCATAATGACATCAATATGTATCAAAAAATATAGCAAACATCTGAGGTAATTCCAGGGCCAATTTTTGGAAAAAATCATACCCTTTGCTTTTCTCCAAGGAAATGCTCATAACTCCAAAAAATTTGCTCAAAATTACCTTAAACTTTCTATATAACATTAAAACATGTATGTGTATACATATATGTATATATATATATTATATATATGCTAGTTATTAATTATAATTAATTAACCTATTATATTGAATTGGTAACAGTTTCTGAATGAGTGGGCGTATAATAGTAGTCCCATGATAGTGCCACGCCCATATTGTGGGTCTGTATGGCTGAGACAATGAACGACACTGAGAGAGGAGATGGTCTCTCAGTCTGTCTCTACCACCGTAAAGCAAAGGACGACGAACTACTACAAAATGATACCATGAGAAATAAACAGCTGTCAGTATTGTCCCTATAATTAGAACTGGGTGATTATATACGGTACTGGTGAGGCTGCTGCAGCTAGGGGAGGGAGTAGGGTCTTGAAAACTCATGGTTTTGTGAGAGCTGAGCTGTCGATGTCCAGGTGGAGAGAGGGAGTGGCTGGTTGCTGCAAGCCAATAACCCCACCTATTGTTTATACAACTCCGTATACTAACTCAGTATTTTTTAACAACGTGGAGTCATGTGGAGACAAATCACGTGATGTTGTAGGCGTGGCCAAGGCGTGGTTTACTGCAAAATGGAGTTTTATGAAAAAGCTAAAGATTTGCTCTCCAAAAATCAACTAGAAGAATGCCACGAGGCATTGAATAAACTAATTGATAGTAGAAATAGCTTATCTTCAAATAGTCTGTCTCTCCAGGTACTAGCAGACGCTTATAACACAAGAGGACATATAAAATACTTATGGGTTGACTTTGATGCAGCCATTTTGGACTATTCCGAGGCTATTCAGTGTGATCCTTCATTGGCTGTTGCTTATTACAACAGAGGACAGATTCATTATAGGATGGGTAAGTATTAACGCTAATAAAACTCTTGAATAATGATGATACCGTTTAGCATTCATTTAATATTAAAAGTTTTATAGATCATTTTGTGTAATTTATTTTTATTCTTAGGTCGTTACAGTTTAGCTGAGGTTGATCTCCTCCAGGCTTTAAAACTAAAGCCAGACTTTACGGATGCCGCTTTAAATCTCCGCCAAGTACAGAAAGATATTGCAAGTGGTCACAAATTTAACGTATAAAAACTAAGAATAATAAATGAAATGTGCATATCTAATTGTCTCTATTTTATGTTGTGTTTTTTTTACTACAACCTATGTACTACAAATCTATTGAGCTATAATGCTTTATATCTCTAATTATTTTTTCTACAAAACTGTCTGTGCTTTGGTGTCTTTATCATCATCTTTTATTAAATCTAATATCGCTCCTAACTGCATGTTAAAGACATCCATTGACTTAGTGAGTGTGTCTTCGCTGAGATCCTTCTTTTCTGCTTCTTGCTTATCCTCCATTTTAGATTCTTCTTTCTTTACATCTTCCTCTGGTTTTCTTTCAGCACCCTCTTTTCCTTCCCCTTCCCTATTGCTTTGCTTTTCATCTCCCATTGTTTGCTTTGGACTCACCTCTTGCTTAGTGCTTCCATCTGTTACATCAACAATGCCTAATGGTGTTGGATTATTTTCAATTGGATTATTTTCAATACCAGATGTGTCCACTGTTGTCGACTCTTTGGAAGAACAATTAGTGTCATCACTGCCAGAAGTTTGAGCATCTGCAGTTGTTTTTGCTTCCACGTTGATTATTGAGCTTTCAATAATAATGGAGACTTCTAGACCTCCTGTTTCTTGTTGTTTAGACTCACTAGTGTCTTTAGGCTCATCTTTTGCATCATCTTTCTTTTCTTCTTTCTTTTCTTCATCCGTATTTTCATTGTCTTCTCCCGTTATCAATGCTTGAGTCTCAAGATCTGTAACTGGCTCAGATTCCATTATAATGACTCCTGGTATGCCTTCTCCAAACTCACCAGTTGCACCTGCTTTAAGCTCAGTCTCCTCTGCATCTTCTTTGTCTTCTTTGTTGTCAAGTTTTGACAAATTTTTGAATGTAGTGAATTCAATTTTACTATCGTAGCGAGATGGCAAACTATAATAGAAATTATAGCAAATAAAAGTGATGTGTTTATATACGAGTAGCTTACTCAATGTATTTTAAGTCCTGTATTCCACAATCGTGAGCTATTTTATAAAAAAATAAAAATTAAAAGTGTATTAATTATTTCTTACCTATTACAAACTTGTATGCCTTCATTTTTGACTTCCAACTCCTAATCCGGATACATAGTATCAAACAGAAAATGCAGGCACAGCACATCAGCATTAACAATGCTAGTCCTGGCGGCCAGTAGTATATAAGTGGCTCTTCAATGAGATCAGTCAATTGAAATGTTGGCTGCACTGTGACTGATGATGGTGATGTACTTTGTGAACTTGTGTGTTGTGTTGTAGACTCATATACCGAAGTGAAAACTACTGCTGATAAAGAAATTGTTGAAGTTGTAGCTAATGAACTGGGAATTGATGGACCGATCAGTATTGATGATGATTTACTCTGCAAACTTGTGTGTTGTATTGTAGACTCAGAACTTAGATTTACCACCGAAGTGAAAACAACTGTTGATGAAGAAATTGTTAAAGTTGTATCTGATAAGCTGGGACTGATTGAATCTGTTGATGTTAGAATCATAGTTGATGATGAAACTCTGGTGGTATTTGTAATAGTACAATTGCTCTCATTGGATAGTAAGATACATGAATCAGTTAAGCTATAACAATAGTCATCTTTATTAGAGTCATTTAGTAGAAGCTCACATGAACTAAAACTACATGATTCACTTAAAAGAGTACAGTTACTATCACTGCCCTCATTATCCGCTTCTCTACAGGTCTCGTCATCAGAGACAGTAATATTGCTGATCCTAGCAGTAGATCTATTGTTGTTATTTGAAATGGGCTTGAGTATGCAATTACCACTTTCCTCACCAGCGTTAAAGCAAATCTGATAGACAAGAAATACAGCAACAATAATTGAACTGGACCTCATTTTAGTCTTTCTTTTTTAAAAATAAGTATCACTACAAACATTTTTATAATACGTTTTCAGCCACACCTAGTACCTTGTAAATCTAAGGGTGTGGCTAATACACTTGTCAAGAGCATGTCCCAGTATCAGAGTGTTGTATGTGAGCTGATACTGGAGGAATCATTTGGTGAGCTAGTGAAAGAGGTTGGGAGTTACCTGCTGAGAAATGGTGGACAAAAACTAAAGGATCTAGTGAAAGGATTAAAAAAGAAAAAATCAGATGTATGAAAAATAATAATTAAAATATTGCTCCACCCCTCTCTCCTTAAAGGTCATAAAATCTCTTATAGTTCTAATTCAGCATTCCCTAGTATCATGTATCAGTCATAAATCAGCTACCATATATCGCATGATGACCAGTAACATATTATGCAGAGGCATGTTCCCACAATATGCAGTGACTGGTAGGGAATTGTCCGGAGAGATTGGGGAGGCAATAATTGAGGATTTTATACTAAATGGACATTCTTGTATGAGTGAAGTAAGTAAAGGGAGGAGCATCGTTATAAAATTAATAGTAATATAGATATAGTGTGGGCAGGAAATTGGAAAACAATTAATTTAATAATAGAATGGCCTTAAATTGATTTGTCATTTTGTTTTTAGGTAATTACTCGTGTTGTTCTCAAATTAAGTGATACCAATCAAGACATTAAAGAACTTAAATTAGCGGAAGACGTCAAAAACCATTTCGTTAACTTGGTAGACATGCGTCTGCTTCAAAGAGTCGCTTTAGCACCTTCAAAAGAACTAGGGATGACCACACCCTCTCACTCGTTATCACCTCAAGATAAATACGTCATTCCTGTAGAATTAGGAGGTGTGGTTTATCATTGTCACATGATTCTCACATGATAGTTTAATTTGTAGCATCTGATATTGTGGCTGCTTGTAGTGCAAGGAAGAGAGGGAGGGCTTCACCTGATGAAGGGGAACTACCTCCTTCAAAAAAATCAAAAAGGTACAATGAAAACTATCATTATTATTTTTTAATTTTTTATGTACATTATAATATTGACAGTGATGAGCAGGGTAAAGATGTAAGTAAACATTATTTATTATTTATTTATTATTATTTATTTATTGTAGCCTTTGCCACCCGATGCTACGGTCTTATGGTACATTGATTTTCAACAGTTTCAGTGTCACTACAGAGATCAGGTATACTATATGATGCAGTGACAGCTGCTCTTATTTGAATTTTGGGATTATGTTTATCAAAACATTTTGTGATTCATACATTGTTTTTTAAACACATATACACACACTGTAGGCTATTGTTGCTGGAGTTAATAACAGAATCGATCCAGTAGGTTTTAATATACATATACATACACACGTACATGTACATGTATCATAATCTAATTGGTTATTCTTAATAGATTGCAGCTGGTGTAATGAAATGTCTTCTCTCACTTTCCACACAAGACGTTGACCCAAATTCGTATCCAATAGTTGGACCAGAGATATTTCTATTACGTCTTAAAGACACTCTGCCACAGTATTTATCACTGACTGATACTGATCTTGAGCAATACTTAACAGTACTTACTGAAGATGGGGTGAGGGGTGATACTGGGGGTGAATTTAGAGCAAAATTAGATGTTTTAGACACTCCCAAATAAGTGTAATTTGGAGTCAATTTTTGAGAAAAATGATACATGTAATTTATTTCTTGTTAGTTTATAGAAAAGGTTGGAGAAGCTTCAAGTGGTTCATATCACATAAGTAAGTACCTATGTGTTTTTTAAAATACTTAACTACTTAAATGTAACAGATTTTAAGAAGTGTTCTGAAATCCTTTGTCAGTCCCAGCTGGAACTAGTTGTCAGAGAGAGATTTAATGACAAGCACTTGAGATTGTTTCGTCTTCTTTGTCTCAAGAAACGTCTAGAACAAAAGCAAATCTCAGACATGGCCCTCATCCCCAACAAGAAAGCTAAAGAGATCCTGTATTCCTTATTAGCTGAGAACTTTATAACATTACAAGTGAGAAATGAGTTTTGATAACATGCAGTGGGTAAAGTAAAGTCCTCAATATTGTGAGCAACATGTTCTGCTGATTCCGATCAAAATTGGATTTTTATGAATATTTGAAGTTGCTCCATAATCTGGCCAAAGAATCTGTACTATTATAGTACAGGGTATTTAATAAGAACTGTTTAGAAGAGAATATTGCAGCCATAAGCAGTAGGTGTACTTTTATGACATCTTTCATTTACAGGAGGTCCCACGATCAAACGACTATGCTCCCTCTCGTACTTTTCACTTATTTTCTATTGAACTGAACACAACTACAAGAATAGTCCTTCAGAGATGCTATAAAGTATCACATGACTGTCACATGACATTAATTGTGTGTAACTATTATTAATTTAGGCACTCGGTAATTTGATGACATGTCGCAAAGAAGAAGGCTCAAAGAACAAGTATATGAATCCTCTTTCTCTCCTGTGTATTGTATTTTTGATGCTGTTTCTTCTCTTCTCAGGAGATTACTTGAAAAGTACAAGTTGTGGTTAAGGCAACAAGAAGCTTTTCAAAACGAAGAGGAACCGATTGAAATAGAAGAAGCTTTGACTCCAACCGAGAGAGAAATGACTGAAAATGTCATGAAAAAAATTGCAAAGTATGTGTAATCATTGTAGATATTATAGATGCTAATTGCTTGTGTAAAAAGTTTGAGCTCATTCCGATAACAAATGGATTTTTTAAATTTTTTGAAGCATGCAATTTGTGGGGAACTAAGGGTAAGTGTAGTTTAGTATAATAAAGATTATTGTTAATTTTATACACCACTTTTATTAGTGTTCTTCTTTTATAGGCTGGAAGCAAGTGAGTTGCAGCTGATGGAGAGTCTTCTAACTTTTGAAGAATATTTAAAATTTGTTTCATAGTTCTAAAAAATAGTTTAAATACCTTTCACAGGCTATGATTTTCATTAGATATAATAATCCAGATAAAATATCTCTTCGCAGGACAAGGGCGTGTCTACTCAAATTTCAAAATGTCGCGACGCGTTCCTCCGCCTCCTCCAACGCTACAGCAACAAAGACACTCATCATCAGCTAATGCTCACTACAGCCTTCCACCTCCTCCATTTCCTGATACTACACCAGCTCAGTCTGTAAGCTTTGCAAAGAATGAGCTCTCCTTTATTAAAAATCCACCAGAGGAAATTTCCATTGAGTGTCCAATATGTCTGAGTGTCATGCTAACTAGCTCTTCTCTGACAAGTTGCTGTGGCCATCATTTCTGCAACTCTTGTATAAGCAGGGTGAAGGGAGCCTGCCCTCATTGCAGAGAAAAGTCCTACCAAACAATGCCAGATAAAGACAGGATCCGTATAATACAAGGCCTGAAAGTGGCCTGCAGCAATAATGAAGCAGGCTGCAGTTGGGAAGGAGATCTGAAAGATTTATGCTCCCATATTGACAGAGGCACAAGAGAGGGAGAGTGTCAATTTGAAACTGTTCAATGCCATTATCCACAATGTGGTGTTAAGAAGATCAGAAGAGAACTTGATGATCATGAAAGTAATGAATGTCCATATAGACCTCACAAGTGTCAGTATTGTGGTGTTTCATATCCCCAAGCAGTTTCTTCTGAACATTACGAGTCATGTATCAAGTATCCTATAGCTTGTCCTAATGGTTGTGAGCTGATCCTACCTCGTGAAGATTTGTCCTCACATTTATTGACCTGCTCTCTTCAACCTGTTGACTGTGAGCTGCAGTGGGCAGGTTGTACTGTTAGACCATTGCGTAAAGATGTTAGACAGCATCTTGTTGATAATCTGCATGAGCATTTTTCCCTCCTGGCTGTTGCTTGTGGTGTATTGAAGGAAGAGAATAAAGAATTAAGAAATGAAATAAACAAACTAAATATCTCTGAAATATAATATTACTGTACACTATAGATACTTCATATCTACACTATACTATGTTGTTCCATATTAGTATTATTTTTACAAAAATTTAACCATCTTTGAAATCATCTAGCCACGTGCAAACATGTGGTCAGAATTTGAGCGCATGCATGTATGCATGCATGCATGCACATCACATGCTCTCATTTATCAAATCTCAACTTCTCAAATTTTCTGTTGGAACAATGGCGGGAGAAGAAGGAGAGTTTTGGGAAAAGGATCGTCTTCTTTCCGAGTCAATTTGCTCTACTTACTCTGAGACTGAGACTAGTGACAACTTCTCTGGCAGGGTAAAGACAAATAGCGACCAATCGAGTGACGAGACAAGCCCCAGTATGAGCATACTACAGCAAACAGCTCCTTTTCTGCTACTTGGCACCGACTCCCAGACACCGTCTCCCATGCAATCCTGGCACTCTGTGCTGGCTGAACTGAAGGGCCCCCGGAGAATATGGACTGTCACTCTCTTTTCTTTCTTAGCTGCTTTCTCTGCCATACTTTCTGGATACACGCTCGCCTTTCCTTCCTCTGCTCTCCTTGATCTAAGGAATATGACCAACACGTCTCGTTTTGTCAAAGGATCAAGCATTGAAGATTATTTTGGAGTAAGGATGATAATTAATTTACGCTTTAATTTACACATCTCAATTTACACCTCTAATTACTCTAGTAAACAACTTGTAAATAGCTCAGAAAAGCTGAGATGTGAAGAAGTTTAGTTATTGTATTATTATTCCATTTTTCTTCTACACTAGGCAATGGCTCCTATAGGTGCTATTTTTGGAGCAGCAATAGCTGGGTTCCTGTCTGATGTCTTTGGTCGTAAGCTGACGTTGATCTTAACAGGACTGCCTCATGTCATTGGCTGGCTGTTCTTGGCTGGATCATATGACTTACAAAGCTTGAGACCAGTCTTTATCCTTTTTTTATTAATCGGACGCTTCCTGTCTGGCCTGGGAATGGGATGGGCTATGCTAATTGCACCTGTAAGCTTATTTCATTTCCCTCCTTTTGATGTTTACCACTTTCCCTTTGATAAACTATTATCATAATTATTACATGTATTACCTTTTAAACGTACTCTCAACTATCCCATTATCCTTTTCTCCCTTTTCTCCTCCTTCCTTCTCCCTCTCCTGTTTTTTTTCTCTCCATTAGATATACATTGCTGAGATATCAGTCCCAGTAATGAGAGGTTTCTACAGTGCCCTACCACAGTTGGCTCTATCTCTTGGTATACCTTTAGCCTATTGTTTTGGCTATAGCCTAATGTACCATCAGTCCTCGCTTATAGCCGTTGGGATTGCTATCTTCTGTTCTCTAGTGGCCATTTTTATTCCTGAAAGTCCACGATACCTCCTCTCAAAAGGAAGGCGAGAGAAAGCTTGCCGAGTATTAACTGTGCTACGCGGAAAAAAGAAGTCCGTTTTATCCAAGGAAATATTTGAGCTCGATAATCTAGTCTATAAGCAGCGTAGACTGAGATGCAATGAGTGGCTCTCGGAGCTGAAACAAAGACAAGTCTTCATTCCTCTTATACTGTGTCTTTTTGTACTAATATTCCAGCAGCTCTCTGGTATAAATGCTCTCTTCTTTTATGGCGCTCCTATCCTCCAAGAAGCTGGTGTGGCTAAATCGGAGTTCATGGCTCTACTAGCCATCGGTCTAACAGAATTCGTGACGACATTACTCACAGTCTTTATAGTGGACCTCTTTGGAAGGAAGTACATGCTAATGCTCAGTAGCTTCATTATGATGTGCAGCTGTACCGGATTAAGCACTCATTTATACCTAAAGGACTCTGGGTCTGATGGTTCTCCATTAGCAATACTCTCAGTCATTATGCTTATTGTTGGGTTCTCACTTGGTCTTGGAGCCATTCCTTGGACTCTCATGACTGAACTGCTTTCACTACGTGTCAGAGGATTTCTAGGCGGAGTTCTATCCGCCGTCAACTGGGCCTTTGCTGCTATTGTTACCGGGCTTTATTTAGAGTTTGCCTCTAAAAGCAGCGAGAGTTTTGCCTGGTGGATGTTTGCTGGAGTCAATTTGGTCGCTTTCACTTTCGTTGCATTCTTCTTGCCGGAGACAAAAGGGAAGAAACTCGAGTTTATTGAGCAGCAGATGAAGAACAATTTCAAACTATGTGTTTGAGAGAGGATCAACTGTCATTGCAATTATTCTTTATTGTAAATTGACCTCCACATCCATACTTTATTATGTACATAGAAATACATGTAGTAATTATTGCTATCATTTTATTATTATTGTGTGTATAAAATCATTATGATTACATGTGAAAGTTATGCTGTTTTAGAAAGTGTTCTTTATGATTGAGAATCGATCTAATTTCTCTCTCCACCTATTACAATTCAAAGATAGCAACAATGTACAGAGAGAGAGAGAGGAATTGAGTTTAGGGGACAAAAAGATATAGAATAAAAGGGAAAGTGTGTCTCTGTTTACCTCAATTTCATAATTTCATCTTCCAGTGAGTTAATACATTCACTCAGTGGCTTGCTGTGCACTGATAATGGCTGTCCTCCTTGTTCATTCTCATCATTCCTTCTACCTCTAATGTCTTCAGGCTCTAAGAGATACCTCTGGAGCTGCTCGTCAAACCTATAGCAATATGAACCATTAACATTACAATGCAGTGAAAAGCTATACAAGGAACCTATTAACATTACAATCAAATTACCATTAAGTTCTTAATATCTTTAATAAATTCTATTAAAGATATGAAGTAGTTAATGGCATTACGAAACATTGAAAACCAATGGCCCTAGTCCATGTACATGTAAACAATGTACATGTACATGTATGTACTATAATACATACAGTATCATTGAACTTTGTTACTAATAGTATCTAAATAATGATTCTCTGACTAATGTGAATTGTGTCTTTGTGGTTTCAACCACAATGAACCACATACTATTAGACTAGCCAGCACTTGACATAGTGGTCACAAAATGACACAAATGTAATGTACACATACATGTATGTACATGTACAATTACATGTGCATGTATCTTTTATTACTCACTCCATTGTTGCTGTTTTCTCATATTCCAGCCTAGCATTAAACCCAGTCATGTGATCAGAATGGGCTGGGTCAGCCCCGCCCAGACTAAGACGCACAGCTTTTGGCTCTCTCGGTGAAGACGAGAAATGAGACGAGGGATCACTGAATCGGCGTTTTCTAAGACCCTGTCCTTCATCATTGGAGGTTCGCCTCTCACCTTCTCCAGTGGTAGCTGTTAAACTATCCACAACAGCTGCCCTCCATTCAGTGGGTGGGATAAACTCCGCCTCTTCCTGTCTCACACGAGACATGCCTACCAGTACTTTATTCAAAGGATCCGATGAGCATAAGAGAAGATGCTGGATACAGATCAGTAGTATGTGATCCCAAGGGACAGAACTGTCTCTTAATAATAGGGACTTGACTCTAAATAGACACACAATATAGGATTATTGTATAAAATTAATGATTCCATTCAAGATGGTTTTACTTATTGGCGATTGGCGGTTCCATGCTGCCATTTTGCACAAAAACAATCAATTACTTACAAGTACACTTGTATTTATACTAATATTAATATCAATTACCTTGATATTAGAAAGAAGTTGTTGTCGACAGATTGTACATAGGCCATACAGCTTCCCCTAGTATCATTTAAGGATCTGTGTGGTGGGTTTGGCTGTGGGTGTGGCAGTCTCAAAGACTCGAGGATAGACTGAAACTTATGAACAGCATCAGGTTGAGAGGGAACCCAATAAGGAGGCGTGTCTAGTAGAATGTTATAATAATAATTAATGATAATGATTAATAATAATTACCGGGACGTGACTGGATTAGTGTGATTGGTAATGAGGTCAGAGAAGGTTTTAGTAAAATCTTTTGAGACAAGTAGTCCAAGACACTGTTGTACAGTCCAACTATGACACCAGGACTCTGGAAAAGGAAGACAATTATATTTGTATCATATACATGTATGTACACGCTCTTATGTAGATTTGTAAGCATGTTGCATAAAAATTTTGAGTTGATTTGGATTCTTTGTGAATTTTTGAAGTTGCACCAAAATCAGGCCAAAGTCCCTGTACTATAGTATGGGGATTTTGGCCAAATTTTGCCATAAGTAAAATTAGAGAATTCTATAGTTTGAAGTCGAGAATTATGAGCATCTAAAAAAAACCAACTTTTAATCACAGCATAATGTGTGTCCATAAATGACATACATGTACACTCACTTGAGAGGGTAAACCTGAAGCAGATCTCACTTGAGCATCACTTAGTAATGGCTTTATAACATTCACATTTATCACTAAATAATAATAATAAAAATGTATAGTGTGTGTGTATGTGTAAATAAATAAATAAATAATAGAATTGGGGCATTTTTTGACTGACTTTCATTGATGTAGTTTTCTCCTCTCATCCACTGGACAGGAGGGAGAGAAGGAGAGGAGTTCAGACACCATTCAACAAGACTGAATAACTAGAGAATGATTTGACAAAAACACAAATCAATTTTATTTTTTTTATTATTTAATTTTATCCTATACTTTTTGTTCGTTTTGTTTCCAGTCATTATTTTCCACTAACGGATGAACAAGCAACTTAGAAAAAAGCGGCCAGTTGCAAAACTCCATCTCTACAATAAAAACATGTACATGTACATAAAAATCAGTTATTATTTTTATTTATTATTATTATTAATTTTATTATTAATTTTAATACCTTGGCTAAGATGAAATTGGTGGAGGAAATGAAGTTGAGAAGGAGTTAAAATAACTAGCGGCACTTGAGCAAATGGAACCAAAAATCGTACGACATCATTGGCCACACCCAACACCTGTTCCGTATAGCACTGTCAAAGGGTTGAAAATAATTATGGCGGGCATTAATTAGAATACCTGTGGTGAGGTAACCAATGGTAAATAGAGTAGGACGGTCGATATTAAATCATCGTTGATAATATTAATATTAGTAGATAATTGAGCAACAGTTAATACCTAAAACAATAAATTGTATCACAATTAAATTATTAAATAAATTGATTACTTTTATTGATACTTTTAACGTCTCATTATTAGCAAGTGTATAACAAACCTAACAATAATAAATAAATAAATAAAAATTTTAAATTTAAAATACTTACGTTTTCCAGCTCTTCATTCTGCTGTTTAACATACCCTAATTTATTTACAAGCCACTCCCACAATAATTGATGCTCCTCCCCCACAAGAGGTGTGGCTGATCCGTTTATTAATAACAAGTTCCAGTGAATGTTGGTTCGGTGGGGGCCGGAGGGTAATAATGATGAATAATTAATGGAACTAATGAAGTCTTCCCTAATATATAATAAACAAAAACAACAACAACAACAACAATAAAAAAACAATAAAAATCATATTCCTAATAAAAATCAATTATATACATGTAGCAGTTGTGTGCTTGTTTCGCAACAGTTAGCAACACCCATACATATACAAGCATTTTAAAGCAGGATGTTAATAAGCAAATTCTCAGGCCCACTTAGTAACTAAGTAAGCAATTTACGAACCTGAAATCAAGCAAAATTGAAACTAGACATGTTAAAAATTAACATATACATGAACGTACCTTGTCAGATTTGCTAGAGATGATGATTGTTCTAGTCTCCTTCTCTTAGGAGAGGACGAGAGGTTCGTGGGTGATTTGACAAGTAGATTCAACTGTGAGGATAGAGGAATGAGAGGGCCAGTGGAAGGGAACGTGCTTATGGATATATGAATGTGACGCCGTCTTTTAAGAGATCTGATCCACCTGCAAAAAGTTTTTACAGTAATAAAATAAGCTATTAAAAATTTTAAATAATGAGCAAAAGTCTTACTGATAAAATAAAAATCAATGTAATAAAAAAATTCTCCTCTTTTTATTACTTTATCCAATATTGCTTCAGTCTCCATCTCTGATGCTGTAATCTTTTTGCTGCCAGTTTCTCATTTCTCTCCTTCTTTGCTATTGCCATACACTCATGAGCGGTCTCTCTGGTCATACTAACACACACGCTATCCACCAGCTCTGAGACTAAGGACTGAACTGCCCTGTTGAGGGCCTCAAAACTCAACACTGCATCCGTTATTGCTTCCGTGGCAACGAGTCTAGACTCCGCCCTCAAAGCATTGATGAGAATCTCGTTAGAAATTTCTAAACATAGTTTAGCTTTAAATCTAATAAAAGAGACAATTATAAATTCACTAAAATTACTAGACACACGTTTAAAAGTAAACTGTATATATTTTCTCTATCACTTACTCTTCCTGATCTCTGAGGTCTCTCTCTTTCATTAATTCGGTTAGCAATTCCTGTGATATTTCAGTACAGTATGATACAAGTACTTGTGTCATCAACTCATTCACTGTATTTATGGAGATGGAAGTAACAAGCTCATCCTTTTCAGTCTGTAAAAAAATAATAATAATAAACAAGAACAATAATGGTTCCTAGCAAAAATAAATATAAAATGTACTAAAATGTCAAATAAAATTGTCCTAGCGAACTTGTTTTATAAGATTTGTTGATATCTCTTTCAGTTCATCATTAATAACTGTGTTTGTAATATCAGTTACAACAGAAATAATCTCCTACACAAAAGAAGAGAGAGAGGGTGTGAGAGGTGTTACAATTACTTTACCTCTTCGTTAATTTTAGGAGCTGGTTGTTGAGTAACGCCTGAACCAGTAAAGCTACATGTGGGGGTGTGGTTAGGACAAGGAGGGAGGGGGCCTCCATAAACAATCTACAAAAAAATAAAGTAAAAATAAAACATAAATTATACAGCATAGCCTCTATAATAAGGACATATTTTATAAAAGGGGCTCCTTTATAATGTGTACTATATAATGTACAAATGTGTTTTACCTCTCCATAGCTTTTGTCAACGTCTTTGGAAGATAGTAAATGATTGTCATATCTTAGTTTGACTGCTCCAGGATCATATTCTTCAGTCTCACTGCCACGCTGGAACTGAACCTTGTCTTTTATAATATTGAAACCGAAATAGCTACAGAAATCAGCAGCCTATTAGAAAAACAGTGAAAGCAAAAGTAATAGCATAATAATAATAATAATAATAACAATCATCATTATCTTGTAAGCCCTTTTTCATCAAAAATGGTAAGGGGCGAATTTTTCATTTTTTAAATTTTCCCCGATACATATACATGTTCTTATGTTGTGTAGAAAGTTTGTGTAAATTCTGATCAAAATTAATTTTTTTATGAATTTTTAAAGTTGTTCTAAAATCGGGTCAAAGTCCCTGTACTATAGTACAGGGTCATCGGCCAAATTTTGCCAAAAATGACTAGAAGAGAATTCTCTGTTTTTATATTTTTTCCTGATACATATACATGTTCTTATGTTATGTAGAAAGTTTGTGTAAATTCTGATCAAAATTAATTTTTTTATGAATTTTTAAAGTTGTTCTAAAATCGGGTCAAAGTCCCTGTACTATAGTACAGGGTCATCGGCCAAATTTTGCCAAAAATGACTAGAAGAGAATTCTTTGTTTTTATATTTTTTCCTGATACATATACATGTTCTTATGTTGTGTAGAAAGTTTGAGTGAATTCTGATTAAAATTAAATTTTTTATGAATTTTTAAAGTTGTTCCAAAATTGGGCCAAAGTCCCTGTACTATAGTACAAGGTCATCGGCCAAATTTTGCTAAAAATCACTAGAAGAGAATTCTCCATTTTTATATTTTTTCCTGATACATATACATGTTCTTATGTTATGTAGAAAGTTTGAGCGGATTCCAATCAAAATTGAATTTTTTACAAATTCTTAAAGTTGCTCCAAAAATTTGACCCAACACACAGTACTGTAGTACGGGGACTTTGGCTAAATTTCATCAGAAATAGCTAGGAAAAACAAACTCTATTTTTACTACATTTCCTGATACATGAACTTAAATAAATGAACACAAAGCACCTCATCTTCAGATCCAAATTGCAGCATTCTTGTCAAGTCTGTCAAAGAGAAATGCATTGGGTTAGATTTACCAGAAGAATGAGACTGATTCAGTGTCTTTAGAGCTCTTAGTCTTATCTGGACACAAAGAAATAAATTAGGATACCATTTAATAGAGAAGAGTACAAAAAATGAATGTATTATTTACCAAATCAAAGTATGAATGAAGGAGACATGATGATAAGTAGCTTGCTTTCCTATAGCAGCAACAAAAATACAATAATACAAATTGAATGTACTTACTTGACTAGTTTGAAGAAACGAACAAAGTTATTGCTATCCACAGACTGGACAACAGAGATTGCAAACTGGACCTCACTTGAACGTCTTATGGACTGATTGTACTGTTCAACCTTACTGTATATAATAATAATGATAATAATAATAATAATTTGTTGCTTTACTTGAATACATTTCCATCCATCAAATGAAGAAGAATGTCATAACAACAGAACTCTGCTTCATTTTTACATGTTATCCCCTACAAAAATAATTTTAAAAACACAAACAACACTAAATAATAAAATTTTATAGATAAAGAAACATTAAAAAATTTATTCATCAAATAAAATTTTAGGCTAGTTATTTAATTATTAATAAATTAACTCATACCACGCCCATTACAATATGGCTAACAGCAGCACTGTCGTGTTACAAGAAGAATTGACCTGCTGTATCTGTCACGACTACTTTAATAAACCAAAGAGCCTTCCCTGTATGCACACATTCTGTGCAGAGTGTCTGGAGAAGGCCATATCTCTAGCCATTAAGCCTCACCCTGAAGATGAACAGCAAACGGCGTGTAATCCGGCCCCTCCATCTTCTCAGGTCTTGTGTCCTACCTGTCGTGAGCCGGCTCAGCTACCAGACGGTGGAGTCTCTAAACTAAAGACCAACTACGCCATAGCTAATCTGGTGGAAGCAATAGTCCGCTACTGTCAAACATGCACGGAGGGAGAAATAGCTTGTAACCACTGCACGGATTGTAAGGCCTACCTTTGTGAATTTTGTTCAAAATACCACACGCGCTCTGTCGAATATAAAGGACACACTCTGATACCACAGCCCATTACTGCTCCACCAACTCCTACCTCATCACTTGCTTCAATAAACCCGCAACCCTCTTTCGAGATGTGTGAAGAACACAGTGATCCGTTGAGAATGTATTGTTCCAAGTGCATGGAGATCATCTGTACGATATGCCAATCAATATCGCACGCAAATTGCTCGGGTTGTATAAAATATATTAACAAGGAACTCATTTCCAGCGAGAAAGAGTCCCTAAAAACTGACCTTGAGTCCCTGACTAGTAACAGTGGAGATATGGGTCAACACTGCGAAGGACTGGCAAAAATTATAAAAGAAATTGAAGAAAAGAAGAATGGGATTTTAAAAAGAGTACAGAGAGCTAGTGCTACCTTTACAGAACGAGTAGAAAAGAGCACGTCTGACCTTGTGACTACAGTAACTTCTATCTACGATGAGAAATCATCTCCTCTTAAAGATGAACTTAAAAGATCTCAGACCATCAGAGAGAGAGCTGAAGAAATCATCAAAGCAGATCTAGAGCCTCTACAGTCAATAAAAAAGTTAATAGAAACAAAGAAAGAAGCTCAAAAGTTACTAGGAGACTGCAGCAAGGCTTTAGAATACAAGATCGACCCAGCTATACCCCATGTGGAATTCCAATCATCAAAACTACTTAACGATCCAGATTTAAATGTCGGCCATTTAAAAGAGGACATAGAAAGCTACGTAGCCATTCAGCCGCCATCGACCGTTCACCAAAATGAACGACAGTCACTTATACTGCAAGCAATGGGTAAGAACGGGTCAAATATAACGTATGGTGGTGCGGCCATTCACCCTCAAATCACTCACGCCCATGAACCATCTACCCTACTACCATACGAGGTAGTCGATAAAACCTGTGGAAAGTACGAGATTAAGTTCATGCCCACATGCCATACACCTCTCTCAGTAAACCTGGCACCAGTGTATGATATAATACTACCAGTAACTAGGGACTATACACCACTTGTACCTTTACCGTCCTCCTTTGAACTTACCTCGGCTCCATATGGCGTTACCTACTTACCTAATAATCAGCTAGCAGTCACGCTACAGGAGAAAAAGGTCGTATTATTAGATGCTAGCACAGGAGAAAAGAAAGGAGAGGTATACAGCAACTTTGTCCGGCCTTATTTAATGGCCGTTGACCGCGAGAGCCTTTGGATAACGGACAGAGAAGCTCACAACATTCACTGCTACTCACTCAGCAATCACCAGAAGATTGTACACTTTGGCACACGTGGGAATCAGCTCGGACAATTCCTCCATCCGCGAGGTATAGCCATACATCCCCTCAACGGGAACCTCTACATATCAGACATGAAGAATAACAGAATACAGGTACTGAAGCAAGAGAACGGATCCCTTGTACCTTTGACTAGCTTTGGAAGGGAAGGGCGAGGAGAGTGTGAGTTCGATCAACCTGCCGGCCTAATATTTAATCACGAGAACAAACTCGTTGTATGTGATGACAGAAACGGCCGATTACAAGTCTTAACTGACGAAGGACAATACGTAACCAGTTATGGCGTGACACTTGGTCAAAAAGGAGTCCTTTGTTCACCGATTGGGATTTCACAGGATCCTCATGGAAGATATGCTGTTGGAGAATTTGGTAGTCACCTCGTGACAGTACTGGACACAGAAGGGAAGGTTCTCTCTTGCACTCGGTCTTTGGGGAGAGACGTGGGGTCACTCTTACATCCGAGGGGCGTGGCAATCGACATGAGTAGTAATATTTATGTTGCAGACTATGGCAACAGACGAATTGTAAAAATGTAGAGTTTTTTTGGTACATGTATATATATTTTATATTAAAATATTTATAATAATCGTTAGTACACTGTGTGTATTTATTTACTAGTAATCACTATTTTGTGTATTTAAAAATTTTAAAATTTATTAATTGATAAATTATATTTTAAAAAAGATTATTTAAATACCTTTTCCTGGCTGAGGTCCTTATAAAGTTGGTGCAGTGATTGCAAGTGGTTTGATAAAGTCTCGGCATTCATCTTAGGGTCAAACACACTCACCTCCTCCTCACAGAGAATGTGAGAACACATGATATGGAAACTAAAAGTACAGTGAAGTCAAAACTGACCCTTAGTACATAAATAGAGTGCATTAATTAATTTGTACAGCCACATGTACATCATTACAGTGCATGTGTAAGTGTCAGAGGTTGCTATTATAAATACAGAAGGCTAAGAGGAGGTGATTGTGTATATAGTTACCGTGCGAATTGTTCTATCAAGTGCACACAATGAGGGTGAGACAACTGTTGGTATGTAATATCCTATGAGAGAGAGAGGGAGAGAGAGAGAGAGTGAGAGAGAGAGAGTGAGAGAGAAAGAGAGAGAGAGTGAGTGAGTAAGAGAGAGAGAGTGAGAGAATAGAAGTGTCTTCTTACAGTAGTAATGGCTCTTGTTCTATCCCATATAAAATTGTACCACTCAGACACGTGACCTTCACCAGCGTCCATTATAGCAGTCACAATGTGGTCCATGGTCATTATCAGTATAGGAAGTGGGCGGAGTTCATGTGGTAACGGCTCGTCCTAATAAATATTAATAGTGATTCTAATTAAACCACTCCTCACCTTATCAGCGGCTGATCGACTATACTCCTTTATAGCTAACGAGTGATTGACCCTTGGACCTTGACCCTGTACAAAGTAATAACTATTAATAACTATTAATAATTATTAATAATTATTAAAAATACTAAATGACTTATTAATAACAAGATTCTAATTATAATTAACTATTAAGCACTTACTGGTTCTGTTTCGATGCTATTATCAACTTCAAACATACTCAAACGTCTTTGATATTCTCGTTGGTATCGCTCCTAAAAAGTACAGCCATTTCAATTATTCAAAAATGCTCATAACTCATAAATAATTCACTGGAATCAGCTCAAACTTTCCACATAGCATAAGAACATCAATATGCATCAGAAAATGTAATAAAAATTGGGGGTGATTTCGGAGCCATTTTTTGGAAAAAAGCATGGGCTATAGTACAGGGTACTTTCAAGAATTTTGGCATTTTCTTAAAATGGCTGTAACTTGAAAAATTGAAGTCGGAATCAGTTCAAACTTTCTACACAGCATAAGGACATCAATATGTATCAGAAAATGCAATAAAAATTGAGGGTGATTTCGGAGCCATTTTTTGGAAAAAAGCATGGGCTATATATAGTACAGGGTATTTTTCAGAATTTTGGCATTTTCTTAAAATGGCCGTAACTTGAAAAATTGAAGTCGAAATCAGTTCAAACTTTCTACACAGCATAAGGACATCAATATGTATCAGAAAATGCAATAAAAATTGGGGGTTATTTCGGAGCCATTTTTTGGAAAAAAGCATGGGCTATAGTACAGGGTATTTTTCAGAATTTTGGCATTTTCTTAAAATGGCCGTAACTTGAAAAATTGAAGTCGGAATTCACTCAAACTTTCTACGTAGCATAAGGACATCAATATGCATCAGAAAATGTAATAAAAATTGGGGGTGATTTTGGAGCCATTTTTTTGAAAAAAGCATGGGCTATAGCCTTTGCTTTTTTTCAAAATTTGACCATTTTCAAGAAGTCGTCATAACTCCAGAATTTGACCTCGGAATCAGCTCAAACTTTCTACGTAGCATAAGGACATCAATATGTATCAGAAAATGTAATAAAAATTTGGAGTGATTTTGAAGTCATTTTTTGAAAAAGTATGTACATGTACATGTACACGTACTAGTACACAGTAAGATTAACCTTTTCAGGACACATGTCGGGACAACAGCCAACCTTTGCTTTTGCAGAAAGTGACGTATCTTTTACAATATCTAATAAAATAATATTAATTATCTAATGAATACATACTAAATTAATTGATCACTTTTTCTAATTTCCTTATCGCGTGCATCAAGTGCTTCAAATCTCTCAATTGCACTTTGACCTTTCCTTGGATCAGCTAATGGCGGGACACGAACAGCTGGAGTAGCCTTCCTCTCCACACTAGAAGAAGCCTTGACTCCATCTACAAACAAACATATAAATAAATTTAAAAAATATTCAAAATTTAAATCACACTACCGGTAGATTTTTCAGGTTGATAAATGGAGCGTAGGTAGTACTTATGCTTTGGTACACGAGCTATGGTGTCCATTTTAAATTCATCGTCTGGCAAAGGTTCTTCGGATAAGACGCTGTCCTTGCCTTCTGGTACTCCTTCGTCCAAACCCTCGTCTTCTCTCTCCTCCTCTTGGTTGTATTCAACATCAAATAAAGTAGGAACATATTCCTGTTCCTGTTCTTCATGACTGTAATGTATACGCTGGAGAAAAGACATGAAAAAATTCATATATATGAATCGTGTGTGTGTGTGCATCAGTTTTAGTGAATTTAGCAAGTGACACACTGCATTTAAAGCACTAACACATGTACAATGTACATTAATAGTGTCATTAACTATAAAAGTGCTAGAATTATTACATGCCATATGTGTACCACATCAAACTGATCATAAATTAAAAAAATTTTTAAACTCACTTTTCTTGTTGTTCCAGCAGCCGTTAATGACGGCATTTGTGCTCCCCCTTCTCCTCTTTTAGCTGGCGATAGGGTCGGCCTCTGGTGAGGTGAAGAAGAAGGTGATGGCTGTGCACTGAAAGACTGAAGTCCATGTGAGACTGGAGCACCACCAGAACCACTAGGACCCTTAGTCTTATCGGAGAACCAAAATATGGAAAGAGGAGGAGCATTGTCAGAGAGGTACTTCCCGTGGGACTTTGCTAAAATGGCTCCTCTCTATATCAAGATAGAGGTAGTGAAAGACATATTACAATGTGCATAATGTACTTGAGTTGTAAAGTGAATGTCGGCAAATTTCTTTTCCGGATGACAATTGATCTCTCTTAGAGGACCAAACTTTTCAAAATGGCGCCAGAGAAACTCTTTATTGTTAAAATGATGAGGAACACCTTTCAAATGAAGGGAGTGAGAGGAGGCGGGGCCAGGGTGAGAGTAGGAGGGGCCAGGATTAGACGAGGCAGAGGCAGAATAAGCCTGTACAAAAGGATTAACGTTTGGCTTGTTCATTGTTGATTTCACGGCTCCAGCATAGGACAACGGTCGATTGGTCATTACCACACCTTCAGGAGTGCCGCTTTGATCTTCTTTCGCAGTATCATCAGAAGCAGCTGCAGCTTGTTGCTCAAAAAAGACATTTTTATGAGAAGAGGAGGAGGAGGAGGAGGAAACTGGAGCTATTGTCTGAAGAGCAGCAAGGAAAGGATTGGCACCAGGAGCAGCTTCAGTCTTGGAACTTTGCTTTGAGGAGGAGGAGGAGCCTAACAGAGACGATTAACATAGTGTACATGCATTTAATTAATCAACAATAAATACAGGAGTTACAAAATTTCGGCATTCAATAAAATGCTTTATTGCCCCTCACTTAATGTTCTAGTTCTTCCAGTTTGTGAGAGTCTCCTAATAGCTTGCTTCTGTTTAAGATATAAATACAAGCATATTGTCAACAAGTAGCAGGATAATTACCTTCTTTTGGGCTAGTGTCTTTTGTGTCTTGTACGTATACATAATGACGATCCCTACAATAGAGTCTCTTAATGATAAAACCTTCCATAAAGTCTTTACCTCAAGTTTTCACCATGTTAATGTTAAGCTTTTATAGTTGGAAAGGGGTTAAAAATTTCTACCCACGTGCGCTTTTAAGGAAACTTGATAAAAATGGCAGAAAAAGACCAGTTTTTACAGCTGGAGGTTTTAAGCAGCACTCCAATGACCTATGAAGAGGTTAGGAAGACTCTGGGGGAGTTTATGAATAAAAATCACGTGATCAACGGCGTATCTCAGGACACTATGGAGCGGCTCAGGGGACTTCACTCAGAGCTATCAGCCCCGCCCACAATCCCTCCACCCACGCATTCAGAACCAAGTACAGAAAAGAAAAAATTAAAAAAGAAAAAGAAACACAAGAGAGAGGAGACAGCGTTAGACTTTAGCTAGTAGTTTGAGTCGTCTCAATACAGCAATGAAGGTTTCAACTGGTTGGGCTCCTGAGAAAGACTGACGTACTCCGCTGGGCGAGTTTGAAAGGTACAGCTCAAAATTTGGTACTCCACTAATACCTAAAAATAGAAAAACAATATAAATGATCCTATCTTTCCTTTCCCCCCCCCCCTCTTATCTCAGATTTTATCTTTTTTGCTTTTCTCTTCCTATCTCTCCCTTTCTCTTTTTATTGTTTATACCTTTTACCTTTTTCTTCCCTCTCTCTCTCTGTTGTTTATAGTTGTACCTTTTCTTTTATTTTCAATCATTTCTTCTTCGTAATGTTTGATATACTCCGGGTCGCTTAGCTTGCTGAGTCCCTCATCTTTGTTTAGTCCAACACTTTCAAGCAAGTCTCCCAATACAAGATGATCACTTATATCATATCCATCAGTATAATATGCCCTGAATTAAAACAGCAATTTAATTGAGCAATGAACGCACATTGCAAAGAAATAAATAAGACTAAAGGATGTAAAGAGCTTTAAATATGTACAGTGATTATTATTCTGCAGCTACATGTAGTTTTTATGATCAAATAATGTGTGTGGCTTTATACATGATGTGATTCTTTCCCTTACCCAAACAGTTTCTCTTTGAGCTGGTGCTGTTTGCCTTCTCTGTGTGCATACTCTAATAATATGTGAGCCTTCTTTGTAGGGACTACTCTAGTATTGTTCGTATAATTGAATTTCAGACCCTAAACAACATTAACAATGCAGTACATGTACTTCATAATGATCATCATACCACGGCTTTCCCTTTCTCAAAGAAAGGAACTTGTCCTGATGTGAATCTCTTCAGTCCATCCTCGCCAAATTTAGTGATTGCAAATTCCTTAAAGTTCATTCCTTCCTCTGGTAGCCATGGGTTAAGGTTGAAAGGTCTCCAGCGTACATGGACATTAAACTCGTCTTTCACTTGCTCCAGAGCAATGTCCAGGTGGCGTTTACCTACCCAGCACCTAATGCAATAAATGAAAGTGATAATTAGTGATGTTTGAGTCTTACCATGGGCAGACCACGTCTGATGTTACCTCCACTGTTACTTCTACTGGTTTTGTTGACATTTTTTGCTCAATGTAAAGTACACGGTGTTATCAGGATATATCACACGGGATCTATTTAAAGTATACGGGATTTAGTTTTAAGACTACGGTTCATTAGCAAATCTGGAAGTGACGTCATCATTGATAGCATATGCGGAGTTATGCAAGTTTAGAATCAGTATACGGATTCAAAATGGGTCTTTGCCTGAGAATCATTTTAACTTATGTTCGTCTTGGAGTGATAGGAGGTCTCCATCTTATCTTTGCTGCTACAGTCATCTCTCGTGTACTAGACGATTCCTCTAACCTCTCTTGGGCGGCAGTTTTCTCTCCTCTGTTTCTTTTCGACGCCATTTCTATAGTCTACCTCGTCATATACATTGCTGGGCTGGTCAGAGACATTGTAGATGGAGACTCTAGGCCAAGCAATACTTCCTGCTTCCCTCACCAACGGGCAGGACCATTGCCTCCTATTATATACGGTCTGGCCCTTTTCTTTAAAGTGATAGGAGAAATTCTACTGGTCACATTTCTCTCTGTTAAGTCACCTCCATTCTATGTGTCAGCCATATTCTTCATGTTGATGCTCTTGGTCACTACTGCTGGGTTGTTGGTCTACAGCGTCAAGCCGTCTTTTAAAACTTTCCTACATTTAGACTGATTTATAATAATCACTTGTTGTACCCAACTATAATTATAATAATTATATATCATATGGAATTATTACTAATAAAATATTGCTATTATCATTTTTTTTATTTTCAAAAATCTATGCAGTTACCTACATATAAAAATAAATAATGATGATTTGTAATTATTAAAACACACAACACAACATTATTGATCACATACTACAGTACTTTGATGCACAGTTTAGTTACGAATAACTACATCTCATTCATTTTAAGGATATTTCTCTTTATATTCTCTTACTAAGACACTCAATTTTTCTATCAATTCCTCTTTTTCGTCGGCCGGTAAAAAAGAGGAACGAGCACTATCAAACATAGCCTGAATCACTTCGTCCCTTTTCAAACCAAATGTCGTCATGCCAACCTTGCATTCATTGGTCAGCGAGGTTCCTATGATACCAGAGTCGTCAGTATTTAGACCAAAATTAATGCTATCTTTAACAAATCTAGAAAAATAACAGAAATAATATAATTAGAATTACAGCGGATTTACAATATAATGCTAGTCTTGACGTTATGCTGACGCAGACGTTGAATCTGGTTCAACTCTAGCGTAAGCCATGCATGAAAAGGTCAAATCGCCTAGGCTTTTGATTAAAAATTGATGTTACGTTGGCCCAGCGTAATATTGTAAATCCACCTTTAGATACACTAATGTACTACATGTACCTCTTGACACTGTGGCTCTCATACTCCATCGATTTGGTGTATATGCTTGACGTTAGACAAACCTTTATATGGGCTAAAAGATGAGTCTTTGTAAATTTGTACTAACCTCAAAATGAATACTTTTGTTTTTTGCCAGTAAATACACACTATCATCATCAACCACATGATATCCATGGCCGATGCGCTCTGCACTTAGGACATCTATGGCTTGTCGGACGTTTTCAGCAGGTCCACTCTCACCAGCGTGTGCAGTGATATGGAGACCAGCCTCCTTAGCTTTCTATAAGTAACAAGAAAGATATCAATATGAATCTCAAGGGTATTGTTATTTTAAGTTGTGTATACTACACTCAGTTGAGGAAGATATCACAAAGTAATACTCAGTGGGCTATTGTTGTCTTTTCTTACTATGAAAGACGGTATATGTTGATCCATTGGTTGTAGTTCGTCTCCAGCAACATCAACGCCTACTACACCTTTATCTTTGTACTTTATAGCCAAATCAACCAAAGCAGGGCTCCATTCTACAGAGATAAACACACTGTGGCATAACAAAGTAGCTTCAATTACCAGGAAAGGATTTTAAAAAACAGATAATGGTACGGATTTTAACTCCATATCGCTTCTCTCCTTTAGAAAATCCCACCAGAACAGATTGCAATACTTCCTCAATGTTTAATCCTCTCTCAGTAAAGAGGAATGGACACAAACGAGACTCTGTATATATGACACTGTTTCTCTTCTGGTCTTCACAAAACTCTATTGCTTGTCGTTCAAGATTCTCGGCAGTACTACATGAAAGAATCATCATTATTAATTACAAAATATAAAAATTGTCATTATAATCCCAAAGTGATGACTGTATACAATAGGCATTTAATAGCCACAAATATGCTAATAAGTAATCACGATAATAGAGTATATATCAGTTATATTATATAGTACCTCAATATGTAGCAAACATTAGGAAATGGTTTTAAAAACTCGACAAGACTTTCCTGAGGTTCAGTCAACGACACGACCTTTCTAAAAGCCTCAGTGTCATGATACGGAAACCTCTCAGCGTCTAGATCATCCTTCCTAAAAAAACAATTAAAATAGGACAAGCTATTCTATCACAAATAAAATTCAAAACCACATATAGGCTATATTATAAATAGAGATCTATGAATTGTAAATAGCAACAGATCTACTTTCTATTTCTACCTGCACATATCCATTAAAGTTTTAAGCCTACAAGCTCCATCAAGATGATTGTGTAGCTCAACCTACAGACCGAAAATAACTAGGCCACTCATAGAAACTTGACTCACTTTAGGGAGAGATTTGTATATCTCCTGATGATGCTCTTTCTCCATGTTTTTGTTAACCTAAAATAAACACACCACTCCTCCAAAGAAATTTGCTTATATAAGGTTGCTAGATCAGTATTCCACACATAGCATCATGATACAGTCGTGATCTATACTACATTGCATGCATGCATAATACACTATAAAGGAATGGTCACTTCACATAGGAAGGTATCCTTATATAGATCTACGTGTAAGTTCATTTTTAATACCAGGAGAAAGAAGAAAGGTATTTATTTTGCTATAAGATTGTATTTGCCAGTAAAGAGATGGTGAAAGATAGAGCATTATAGTTTAATATCAATGAATTATGTTAGTCATAAGTTATACTAGACCAGAGAGGCTTCTCTTAAGTGATAGTGAAGTGACACAAAGGACAAGTAGCAAGGAGACACGAGAGATCTGTACGAGTGTAATGCTTGCAATGTGGACATAACCAGCATGAATCAGACTCAGTAATGGAGCCTGACCCCATGCATATCACAAGATTGGAGTTACAGCCTGGGCAAGGAGTAACCCTATAAAGAGAGAGAGAGAAAGTACAGAGAAGTTATAAATGAAATAATCAGTAGTAATTAGTTTATAACTAACTTACCACTCATATAAACTGGTGTCACATGTAGGACAGGAAAGAGGCGTAGTTTTACTGCGTGGTGGATGCTGTCTGAATATCTCAACTCCCAACTCTTCATACATTTCTAATTGACTGCTTGAGAGAGATGGAGAACACTCCAACTTCATTAGGGCCTATAATAGGAAATTATTATGTGTTTGTGCAAAATTTAACTAAAACAAGACACAGAGAGCAACAACCTTTCTTTGCACTGTCAAAGATTAAACTATCATTACATATACATGCAGAAAATTGATTCTTTACTTGTGAAGCAACAGAGTATGCTTGACATGCACAACCAGTTAAAGCAACAAGACTGTACATCTCAACTGCTGAAAGTACATCACTGTAACTCTGCACAATCATTGCCTACAAACACAAAACATTGTACTATTAATAAAAAACAAAACAGGTTTATTCTTCATCATTAATTTTGTAAAAAATCATTTTAAAACTTTGCAAAATATCAGTCTCAAACACTCAATGAAGAAGAAACCAAACTAATGATAATTGCAAAGTGACATGCAGTAGCATAGTCTGACAGTTAAATTAAAATAAGAGACAATTTTATAATCCAATAATCAAGTGCTGCTGCAGTGCCTACAGCTAAGGTAAGTCATTGTGGAGCTTCAGGTACAGACTTTAAGTGTCACGTTTCAAATTAGCATCAACCAAAAGATGAGAGTATAAAAGGGAGAGACTGTCACTGGTTTAGTGCATGCCTGACTTTAAGAGAGACTCTCCCTCCACAAAGGAAGGTATATACTTTATACTTTAATAGAAAAGAAACAAGAAAGAATCATGAAGACTATTGCCTCACTGATCTGTCTGGTTACTTACTTAACCTGTACATGTGCCATGAGGTATGTAATGCAATTAGACATATATCATTATTGATTTATGTCCTAGGGAATGGCCCATTGCAATAGATATGGCTTGTAGCAAGGCTCTGTCTGTTGTTGCTTGTACCTTTGAGTTTACCAACATGGCAGCAGAGGATTACTATATCCTCACCAGTGATTCTCCTCTTGAAGGACTCTACTCTCCATTTGTTGCTGTCTATCATAATGGTCGTCATGTACAATATGAAGGACTCATTGGATTCCGTCTCCCTCCAAGGAAACAAGACTTTCAACTCATTAAAGCTGGTCAAGTTATCTCTGCAACAGTTCAAATATCTGATGCATTCACCTTTGGCTCTGATGGTCTCTATACCATAAGATACAACAAGCCACTCAAGTTTATAACAGGGAAAGAAATGGAATATGAAGCATATGTATCTGGTATCACTAGCAGGATAGAACGAGTGAGAGTATCAGAAGTGAGGGAATCTGTCTATATAGACCTGATGGACACACACCTCCTCACTCGTCCAGTAAGGATGGAAGCAGTACTGTCAGCACAAAAACCAGACCATATAGTACACATTGATAGCTGTGGGAGTGCTCAGTATATTGGAGGGACTAGCCAGCAACAGAGTGACACTACTAAAGCTCATAAGCTCCTTTGTGACAAACTACAAAAAGCATATGATGCTGTAGGTAACAATGACCTGTACAAGACATGGTTTGGGATCTACGATGGAGGACGTGCAACTACAGTCAAGAGCATATATAAGAAAAGCAAAGATGGGCTGACAAATACTGACGTGACATATGACTTTAAAAATGGACTGGACATTTGCAAGGCGCGTAACTGGCGGGCCTTTACTTACGATGATTCCAAAACAGTCTGGCTTTGTGGACCCTATGGATATGATTCAATAACTACTTATTGCACAACAAACGGAGCCTACAGCAAAGAGCATGTACTAGCTCACGAGTGGAGTCATGCCTTTGGTCATACTAATGATTATGCTGATGGATATGGAGCTGAAAACTGTAAAAATTTGGCAAAAAAGAATCCCCCAACAGAAGCAATTGATAATGCTGATAATTATGCTTTTTATTATTGCTATAATGGAGCTACTTCTTTTGAATTTGACTTTTAGCTAGTTTGCCATCACAATTTTAGGACTTTAGTTTAAATCTTTCACAATTCTTAGATTCATTTATAGATTTTTTTTGGAATTTTTTGATTTAGTATATTTTCACAGTTTTAGGTTCATTTACAGGTTTTTGGAATTTTTTGATTTAGTATATTTTCTAGACTCACTTTTTTCAAATAATAAATATATCAATAACAATTAAAGCAGAGCTATTGCAAGCAATTATTCACAAACAGCAGTCCTACTCCAAATAAGCAAATGAAAAACATGCAAATATCTTCTCAATTTGCAAATAGCAATCTCAAACTTACAATAAAAGAATAAAAAAAAACTAAAATAATTAAAAAGCAAAAAGGAGGAGGGTATTCCGACAAAAAAAAACAGTTTCATAATTCAATAATCAAGTTCCGGTCCAGTGCATACAGCTAAGGTAAGAGTCATTGTAGAGCTTCAGGTACAGACATCACGTGTCAAGTTTATTGGAGGTAATTATTATAATTATGTTATATATTAGCATAAATGAATAAATGAATGCATAAAAGGAAGAGACTGTCACTGATTTAGTGCATGCCTGGCCATAGAGTGACTGTCCGTTAGGAAAGTATATTTTATACTTTAAGAAGAGAAAGAAGAAAGGATCATGAAGACTATTGCCTCTCTGATCTGTCTGGTTACTTACTTAACCAGTACATGTGCCATGAGGTATGTAATATCATTGATATATATTTCTATACAGTCCTAGGGAATGGCCCATTGCAATAGACATGGCTTGTAACAAGGCTCTGTCTGTTGTTGCTTGTACCTTTGAGTTTACCAACATGGCAGCAGAGGATTACTATATCCTCACCAGTGATTCTCCTCTTGAAGGACTCTATTCTCCATTTGTTGCTGTCTATCATAATGGTCGTCGTGTCCAATACGAAGGACTCATTGGGTTTCGTCTCCCTCCAAGGAAACAAGACTTTCAATTCATTAAAGCTGGTCAAGTTATCTCTGCTACAGTTCAAATATCTGATGCATTCACTTTTGGCTCTGATGGTCTTTATATCATAAAATACAACAAGCCACTCAAGTTTATAACTAGAGAGGAAATGGAATATGAAGCATATGTAGCTAGCAGAATAAAACGAGTGAGAGTATCAGAAGTAAGGGAGTCTGTCTATATAAACCTGATGGACACACACCTCATAACTCGTCCAGTAAGGATGGAAGCAGTACTGTCAGCACAGGAACCAGACCATATAGTACACATTGATAGCTGTGGGAGTGCTCAGTATATTGGAGGGACTAGCCAGCAACAGAGTGACACTACTGATGCTCACAAGCTCCTTTGTGACAAACTACAAAAAGCATATGATGCTGTAGGTAACAATGACCTGTACAAGACATGGTTTGGGATCTACAATGGAGGACGTGCAGCTACAGTCAAGAGCATATATAAGAAATGTAAAGATGGGCTGACAAATAATGACGTGACATACGACTTTAAAAATGGACTGGAAACTTGCGAGGGACGTAACTGGATTGCCTATACTAAGCTTGGAACAAGAACAGTTTATTTATGCGGACCATATGGATATGACAAAGCACCAATAGGCTGCACTACCAGGAGTATCAGCAAAGAGGACACACTAGTACACGAGTGGAGTCATGCCTTTGGTTACACTGATGATATAAAGTATGGAACTAGTGATTGTCAAAAACTAGCAAAAGACGATCCCAGCAAAGCAATCCACAATGCTGATAACTATTCTTATTACTACTGCCGTGTAGCAAGATAGTAATGGGCTGGGTATCAGTGTCAGTAGCACTGTAGGACTTTAAAAGTACTTTAAGTTTAAATGAACGAGCTCTATTTAGCCTATACTCTTTTTATAATAAATATAATATTATTAATCATATATTGTCATGCCATAAAAAGTACATGTACATGTATCATTAAAATAAGAGCAGCATATAAACTACTACGATGTAAACCACACCCATTAATTACATATGTTGCCCCGACAACATAAAACATACTGCACGCCCACTTTTCATTGAAAGTACAGTAATAAATATTATTATCCACTTACTGTCTTGAGACTGCTCTCAGTGTCTTTAGAATAGAATTGTTTCTGTGACAGTACAAATAAGTGATAGGCTTCAGCTCCACGCCATCCTTTATCAAGCAATGCAGTATCTCCTAGGGTGTCCTCTACCAGGAGTCCTTGTATCGTTGAACTAAGGCCCTGGGAATTGAGAAATGGCTTTAGCAAGGTGTCTCTCTCTTTTGCTTACTGAGCTGTTGGTTTGTTTTTTCCTTGGTGCACTAGTCTTGATACTAGATCGATACTCTTCAACCTAAAAATAATGATAATAGTGATAATTGCTATTCTAACTCATCATTGTAAATTATTAGTTAAAAAAATATTAACTGTATGGCAGCCAATACAATTTTTTGGAAAATAAATTTTTCCTGGCAAATTTCCCACGAAAAAAATTAAATTAAATATTTCCCTGTAAAATTATTTTTTTCCGGCATATTTCCTGAGGAAAAAATTAAAATAAATATTTCCCAGTAAAATTAATTTTTACCGGCAAATTTCCCAGGAAAAAAATTAAATTAATAATTTTCCAGTAAAATTAATTCTTCCTAAAAAATTTCCCAGGAAAAAAAATTTTTTTAAAGCTTTTTAAGAAACAATTTAAATTAATAATTTTCCTGGCAAATTTTCCAGGATAAATTTAAACTAATAATAAAAGACAACTGGAAGTGAATGTAAATTTTATCTACTCTTGATTTTACTTGTGTCTGATGATTTTTAACCTTAAGGTGAGTTATGAATATTGTACAATTTTTTAAAAAGAGAGGTTTTTTAAAAAATGGCTCAAAAATCACCCCATATTTTTATTACATTTTCTAATAACAATTAATTTTCTTGGACTATGTAAAAAATTAAGCTGATTCCAAGCTCAAATTTAAAAATGGCTCCGAAATCACCCAAAATTTTATTAAATTTTCTGATACACATTGATGTCCTTGTGCTATGTAGAAATTCTAACAAACAATTTCCAAGTTATGAGCATTTTAAAAACTAAGTCAATTGGTTCTAAATTGAGAAAAATGGCTCTAAAATCCCACCTGATACAGTAGATACACATTCAAGATGATTAATATCTGCCTTTAACTATCTCATTTATGTTGTTGTTACCAAATTTCTGCTGACACTACAAAGTATACACAGTAGATGCAGATTCAGCAACTCATGATTGATAATAGGTACTACCAGTGCCAGGTAAGGCTACACAAACCACAGTCAGAAACCACTGACATTAACAAGCATGGCTTCAGCCATTTAGCAACTATTTTGAATAAAAATTAGCAACTAGATCCTTTAAAAGATCACACTGTAACAATATTTAACAGAAAGTGGATGCTACCATTGACCTAATGTACATAAACAATTATTATGAATTTACATGTATACAAAATAATAATTAATAATAATAATAATAATAATAATAATATTCAAATTTTAAATTCTATTATTTACGAACCATTAGAGCAGAAAGAACATACATCTTCTTAATTTTCAACGGACTCAGCTTTCCCTGTCCTCCAGCAAGCTTTGCTACCTATAAAAAGAAAAAAAAACAATAACAACAACAACAATAACAACAACATACATGTATGTACATGTATCAATAAAGGAAGGTATATCATGAAACCAAGCAAGGTGCATGTAAGCTTACAGCCAAATTAGGAGTACAAAACTGTGAGATATTATTGACCATAATTATATCTCTTAAAACTACAATTATTGTTTGCAACTAAAATGAGGTAATTTCTGTCAAATAGCCAAGCCCTAGAAGGGAATGGAGGCTAGGAAATTATGGAGAAATATCCATAAGTGCTTCCTACGGGAGGTAGATTGTACAAATGTAATCAATGATGAGTAAAGCTTATACAATAACTATTGTACTATAATCACACCTTATTACATGTACATGGAAATGTAGTAATTATCTGATGTGTGTGTGTGTGTGAGTGCAAATATACATTATAGTTATTTTTGAAACATCTAATTGAGTGGGATATACATTTAGCGCTACAGGACCAGCAAAAGCATCATTAAAAGCATCATTAATGATGTATAGCGTACAGTGTAGCCTCCATTATGAGGACACCTTTATAATAAGGACACCTTTATAATGGTATTTGTAATCTCCTAACTGCTACAAGCCTATACAGAAGTACCTCTGAGATAAGGCACTTCTATATTAAGGACAGCCACGTGTAGTGTGGACCCAATGGTGTCCTTACTAAAGAGGCTACACTGTGGAGCGTAGTGAGCATGCATCACGCATGACTTGAATTCGAGAACAAAGAGAAATGGGAGGCTTCTGATTATACACATACATCATTTATAAGTTTAGCAGCTTCGAGGAAATATCCTGCTTTCCTATACAACTCAATTGCCGGTATGATCTGTCCTCCATCCAATAGCTCTTTGACTGCATTCCTAAGCAATTGTGTGACGTCTTTGAGCCCATGCTCCTTAGACAATTGTATAGCTTTATCCCACTATAGGAAAAATAGGGGAACATATGAAAAAGGAAGGGGAGTAAATGTAGAGGAAAAGTTAATTGTACGTGTGTATATGTACATGTATATACTGGCACTATACTCTTGTGTTGGTTTACCTGATTCAAATCAACGCAGCAATTTAATGCAGCTGTTGCATTCCCTGACTATAATGATAAGAAAAAATAAAACCAATTTCACACGCTCTCTCTCTCTCTTTTCTCTCTCTCTCTCTCTCTCTCTCTCTCTCTCTCTCTCTCTCTCTCTCTCTCTCTCTCTCCCTCTCTCTCTCTCCCTCTCTCTCCCTCACTTTAAGATAAGCAGAGACTGCTGGTATGCACATACCCATGTTATAAAACTTGAGAGCCAAGTCCTATTATAATATTAGAATAATATCAATTATTAGTTACTAGAGGGAAACCACAACTATTACAATGAGTGTGCAGGAGTGCATGTCAAGGGTATTCTGAAGCGAGTAACTAAAACTACAGGAAATTCCTGACATTCACAACCGCTGAGATAATGAGTAACTGACACTACAACTCTCCATTTATAGTATTAGTACTACTACTCATCATGACATTATTACAGACACACACAATGGACTAATTATGATAACAACGAAGTATCAGAATATCTAACAAGAGGGAGAGAGAGAGAGAGAGAGAGAGAGAGAGAGGCAGGGAGAGAGAGAACAAGTTCAACTGAGGTGAATCAAAGTTATTAATGTATAATAGTACATGTATCCATTCCATCTCTTGCAGCTCATACAGAAATGATTAAACAGAGAGCAAGATTCTTCAACTTCACAAAATGAAAATTTTATAAACACAAAATTAGGAAAGCACACAGAGACGATGGATGCAGTTTTCACATAATAAAAATAAAATAAAAAGTCATAAAAGATGCAAGTTTGACCCAAAAGGAAGAAACCAGCTATCCCTTGAGAAGTGTGCATGTACATGTACATATGTGTCTCTGTTTGTGTGTGGTAATTCATTATAAAGTACATATGTATACATGCATACATGTACTTGCGTGTGTGTGTGTGTGTGTGTGTGTGCGTGAAATCACTACAGAGGTATCCACTACAAAGAGAGAGTCACTCCCTAGCAGTAGGTATGTCCATGAGTGAGTTTACTATCACAACAGTGAGGGGAGCAGACAGAGGAGGAGTACCAAGGACTATCAATTAGAGCATGTCAGCAGGTTTCATAGAGACCACACAGAGCACTGTATAGTCTCTATTTATAATGAGGATACCTTTATAATGCTCTTACATGTAGAATAAGGACACATTTATAAAGAGGATATTGTGGTACAAAAGTACATGTACTTCTAAAATGAGTAGACACTTTTGTATTAAGGACAGGTAGTGTGGGCCCAATGGTGTCCTTAATAAAGAGGCTACACTGTACATGCACTAAGGACAGGTAGTGTGGGCCCAATAGTGTCCTTAATAAAGAGGCTACACTGTACATGTATTAAGGACAGGTAGTGTGGGCCCAATAGTGTCCTTAATAAGGAGGCTACATTGTATGATTTGTATGACAAAGGATTTCAATGACTTAAGATTTACATGAATTTAGTAGGTAAAGTTGGGTGTGTGCTATAAGTATGCAATATTGTAAATGATGTTATGACAATTAATGTAGAGCCACTTATACCTATATATACAGTGAGGAGACTCATTGTCTCCCTCTGCCAAGGAATGAGGAATTAGTGTCATAATGAACACAGTGTACAGAGTGACTGTATCATTATTATGTTAATGTTCATGTGAATGTGAATATTCACTCTCTTCCTTCCTAAGCTACATTCTCTTACTATCTCCCTCTTCCTCTCTCTCTCTTTATAAGGAAAATGCACATGCATTGATAATAGAGTTTAGAATTTTTCATCCTAAAGTCTATTTTAGCTACACATAAACAATCTATTATAGAATATAAAATGACTCTCAAATACATGTAGCCTTCATATAATGGACACTTTGGTACAGGAGAGTCTGTCTACTATACAGAGGTATATCCTTTATAGTAAGTAATCCAATCGGTATACTAGGTGCTGTCTATTAAATGGATGTGTATTGTGTACACTATAAAGAGTGTCCGTTAAGAGAGGCTATACTATACTCAATAATATCAGAGAGTACATACATGTACATGTACACATTGCAGGTAAATGAGTAAACCATTGTTATTAGTATTACACAATAATAGCAATTATTGGCTAGCCTTTATGTCCATTACTTCTAGCGAATACATGAAATTACTGATAATAAATAGAACTCACTGACAAAGATACAAAGGGCTAGGAATCCAAGGAATTTACAATGAAGCACACGTACGTGTACCAATTAACAACAGGCCACATATAGAGTATTCAGCTCTTAATTGTGTGTGTAGCAAACTAGCAATTTTGGCATCTTTGAAGCATTACGAGCTAATTTTAGTGTTTTTCTCTAATATAACGACACAATTAATTTATGTGTCATTTTAACGTAACGTTTTAAAAGATCCTTTAATAAACTTTAAAAAATCATAACCAGTATATGCACTTAGTGTACATAAAATCGTACATGCAAGCATGCTTACTGGTAATAAAGGATGGTTGACTGGTAGGGTATCTGCTAGTGATTCCAGTGAATCAAACTTCTCCAGTATAAAGAAGGCTTTAGCCATTAGCTCTGTGTTGCTAGCCTGAGTGTAATACCCCAAAGCATGTTCCCTTAAAGAAAAGCGAGAGTTTATAAAATAAAGATAAGAAATACAAACTGTTGATGTATTAGTATTTAAAAGGAGAGAGAGGGGGAGTGTAAAAATTATATGTAAACATGTACATGTACATGTACATGTACATGTATGTACTCACCACATATCTCTCTCTGCATAATAGTCACCAATGGAATTCCATGCTTGAGCCATTTGTACATCAGTAGCTATACGCAAATACAAGCACATGATCATGAATCAATAATGAATCAATAATGAATCAATCATGAATCAATCATGAATCAATGAAGTAAAGTTGATCACAAAATGACTATACTATAGTATGCGTTATTCTTTTACCTAAAGATCCATCAGACTTCAGTAACTGCAGCACACGAAACCAGTGACCTAACTTTACTCTTAGCTCAATTGCAAGGTCCCTACACAATACAATACATGTACAGTGTAGAAGGATACCTTTATAATTAGGACACTTTTATGATAAGGGAATTTTGTAACGTCCTAATTAGTATAAACCCATACAAAAGTACATGTACCTCTGAAATGAGGACACCTCAGTATTAAGGAGAGGTAGTGTGGGCTCAAAGGTATCCTTAATAAAGGAGGCTAGAGTGCCATTGCATTAATAATAATAATACATTGTTTTGTATTAATATACATGTACATGTATAATGTTAATTATGTTAATATTATGGTGATACATTATAATTCCTACTTGTAAGGGGATGTGGGTGTGAAATATAGGCGCTGTGTATGTGTATGAAATGGATGAGTAAGCAATGATTGGATTAATTGTTATTATTATCATTATGTTAATTAATGAAGTATTACATAATAGGAGGGAGGGAGAGAGAGGGGGAGGGAGAGAGAGGGAGAGAGAGAGAGGGGAGAGAGAGAGAAAGGGGAGAGAAATACTGCCTTTACTTTCTGTCCATTTGTATATACAATCTTTCTGCCTCATCAAAATCATCATAATATGCTGCTACTTCAGCTCTCACGATCTCCTTTGACTATAAATAGAGATAACAATGAACTAAAAAAGGTATAAACAGGCTCAAACAATAACAAGTTGTTGTTGTGACGAATCTAACCACACACACACACTCACACTGCAAATAATAAAATCATCATTCCTAATAAGGGCAATACTAATATTAGATGGCAAATCTCTTAGTGATATCATGCATACGTGTACATGTATATGTACATACACAATTATCGCATTTGGTAATTCTGTTATGATACAAACGTATAATTATTTTTATATGTACATGTGTGTACATGTACATGGTGATCTGGTATACGCGCATGTACAATTGTACATGAATTATAGTGTTTCACTTATTGTTACACAATTGACAACTCATTCTGTGCTATAAGCATGTATATGTACATGTACATGTACATGTAATATTGGGGTAGGGATTTCACTCTCAGTTCTCCTCTGTCAAAATAAAAGTGCTACATGGTATAGAGCAGCAATTACTGTTAGTTTCTGAAGCCTTTTCACAAACTGAATCCCCTGATAGTCAGAGCAGCACACAAAAGCTTTTCGTGCTATTTCAAAATTGAAAGACTTCAGAGCCGACTCAGCCAATAACTGCCTGAAAACAAAAAATTAAAAAAATAGTAACACGTCGTACCTAAGCATACGCACACACACACACTATGATAATATCAATTCCCAATTACTAGTGCTATCTCTCCTAACACTACTGACATTACAACAGACACCATTCATATCACATCTGTTACATAAGCATTACTATACCACAGTGTCTCAATTGGATACTATACTAATGAAAAGATATAGTTTTATTTCATAGTAATCTTGGAGGGATAGCATGCATGCAGCTGCTATTGGTGATATTTATACCATAGCCTTGGGTGAGGGTTGTCATTAATGAATTGAAATGTGTCATCGAATCCAACTTTTTCCAATAACTGCCTTGTATCTCTCAGTGACTACAATGAGAGAAAGAGGGGGAGAGAGAGAGAGAGAGAGAGAGAGGTGCAGTCACATATAAAAACTGAAAGACATACCTTCACATCAAGATTAACAACTAGCTCAGCAACTGGAGTGTCTGGAGTCTAAAATGTACACAACAAAAAGGAGTTCTTTCAATATACACGAGACAATATGCAATACACAAACATATACTGTACATGTACATACATTACACATACAGGAGATGTATTTTATACATGTACATACTTTCATTAGTTCATCTAGCAGGACTGCCTTAACTTGAAGATTAGAGAATGAGCATATGCTGGCTGAACTAATAACAGGCTCCTATACAACATTATTCATTCATTTATTCATCCTTATTTATTAGAGTAAAAGCTCCTTACCTCAGGATCAAGGCCTCTGAATATGTACATCCTGGTCTTCTCCATGATGGCAAAGAGGTCAGGATTATCATCAGCCCATTTCACACCCCATACCTCCTTCCTCTCCAGGGCCAGCTTGGATCCATCACTCTTAACAGAGACACATTAACAATAACAATATTGTATACTTTAGTCTTGTACATGTACATGCATAGCATACCTCCAAATTTCCAAACATTACTTTTAATAATTACAAAGCACCTTATATAATCACAAAATTCAAAATCATATTAATAGACTATGAAAAATATGAAGCTACATGTACATGTATGAAGAATAGTCTTAATTTTCCGACCTCTCCCTTCTCCCTCTCTCTGTCTCTGTCACTCTCCTCTCTCCCTCTCTCTCTCTCCCTCTCTCCTCTCTCCCCCCCTCTCTCTCTCCCTCCCTCTCTCTCCCTCTCTCCTCTCTCCCCCCTCTCTCTCTCCCTCCCTCTCTCTCTCTCTCCTCTCTCCCCCCCTCTCTCTCTCCCTCCCTCTCTCTCTCCTCTCTCTTACCATGTGGTAAAGGCTAAACATTCCACCATTGTCCACTACAGAGAGCATGGTAGAGTCCATATTGAGCCCAAGATGAACTGGCTGACACTGGACAGCAAAAGTCATCACGAGTGACAGCTGAGGCAGCGTGTACGTGTGAATGGACCCTGACATTCTACCCTAAAATAAAATAAATAATAAAATGTGAGAAAGAGCAGAGAGGGAGAGGGAGAGAATAAAGGTATACAGTAATTCAAGTACATACATGTACGTGTACACGTACACAAAAAGAGATTAACCCTATCTGTTACCTATCTATTACAGTCAATTAACAAGATATGCAACACTCCCAGTACTTTTAGTAATTCAACGCCACCTCAGGCATACATGTATACATGTACACATACATGTACATGTACATGTACTTATAAATATAGATATACTTATAAATATAAATATAGTACATGTATATAGCTATTAGCTAAGCCTTACAAACAAAGTCAATACGATCAATACATGTACAGTGGGTGCATGTTGATACAAATTACATTTTAAAAGCATGTGATAATGTTTCACATGGTAAACATCACCTCAGAGACTAATTAGTTTATAAGGTAGAGTTTCAGTGCTGTATATAGCGCTGGAGATTACATTTTTGATAATAAACATTATTGCAACATTAATTATAGCACTACGATTGTGACATGCCAAATTCCTAATTATGACATTTTTTAAAAGAATGCAATACTAACAACTGTTATTGTTACTAATTCTATTTATCGCTGTTGCAATTCATTTATGTGATACTATGCCATTTTAGTGACAGTGAGTATATGTAATATTATTAATGTACTTACAACTATCAGTAGTTGATCAGAAGCAGTAATTCCACTTATAGGGTCAACTGTCTCCTACAAAATAATAATAAATAATGCACACATGTAATTAAAATAAAGCTAAAGTGCTCATAACTCCAGAATTTGAGCTCGGAATAAGCTCAAACTTGCTACACAGCATAAGGACATTAATATGTATCAGAAAATGTAATAAAAAATTCGGGGTGATTCTGGAGTTGATTTTCGGGAAAAAACCACGAGCTATCCCATGCTTTTTTCAGAAAATGCTTAAGCTTTCAAACTTCATCATAAAACTTGTGATAGATCAATTCAATGTACACATAACATAACTTAAAGATGTAATGTACATGTACATGTATATTATGTACATACCTTACGGACGCATTCAAAGTCAACCCCGGTCTCATCAGTGACCCTCTCATCAATATGAAACAGCTTGTCCTTTGTCTCCAATGCTTTGCTGACAGCAGTGTTGAGCTCAGGGGCAGCAAGCCTTGAGGCAGTCCGGTAGTACCAAACAAACAATACATTGCCAGTAGCAGCAACAATATGAGTCTTTGATAGACTAACAAATGTGGGCTCTGTGTGTAAATAAAGGTTTTAGATGTCTAATTCGTATTTTACACACATTTTATGAGTATGTACATGTACATGTACATGTATGCACTAACTGACCAAATGGCAGATATTTAGTGTCTACTGGTATCCCAAGAGAATTGCATAGTAACAGTGAGTACTGGAAGAAAGAGGGAGGGAGAGAGAGAGAGAGAGAGAGAGAGAGAGAGAGAGAGAGAGAGAGAGAGAGAGAGAGGGAGAGAGGGAGAGAGAGAATGATACATGAGAATAGATGTGTTTAAAATGATGTAAAAATGTGTTCAAAATGTATACATACATGTACACTGTACATGTACAGTAGCATATGATAAAAGACAGATATGTACAGTACCTGATTCTCTAAAGTAACTGATTCTGTTACCAGTAGTCCGTAGTCAGTGGTGGATGTCATTAAGATGAGGCGCTGGCAGGTCTTCACGTTAAGCTCTTGCTCTTCAACGTTCCAAAACATGACACACTCCTGGAGCGTCCCGGGCTTCTTGTACGAGTACACAACAGTATTAGCAAAGAACGCCCACTGCAAGTACGTGTGTATGTGAAACACATATCAATAAATACATATAGAATATATATCTATATGTAATCCAGTGTGGTAAGTGAGTAAGAGTAATCTAATACCTGAGTACCTTAATTAATATCTGCAGCCCCACAAGGTCACATCAAGCAGATATCTCAGTATTACATTACCTATACACAGTAATGTAATACCTGAGTACCTTGATGCCTGTAGCCCCACAGGTTCACATCAAGCAGATATCTCAGTGTTACAATTACATTACCTGTACACACCTTGGAGGCACACTGGACTACATGTACATGTACATGTACAGTATATAGCATACTGTACATAGCAAAGGTATTACATTATACACAATAGAAGACATAGAGTCAGTAAACGGATACTGACCACATGTACAGTATAAGATATCAGAGGGAAGGATGCATGCATATATACTCATGTACATTAATTATAGTACAAGGAAAGTGAGTACAGTTTGTAGTAATTGGGATCCATAGGAACACACAAGAGCCCAGGCCGTGTTATTAATTACACACACACACACACACACACACACACAGTCTCCCTCCTACACACACACAAACACACACATACAACATATAACATGCTATCATTAAACAACACTCATTAACAGATAGTAACACTACAGTACTAATAGTAACAATAACTATAAGATAATGTTATATGTACATACATGTTAAGTACGTGTAGTAACATTGTATATGGACATTAACTATGGTAGCAGTACTACTATCTGATGTACCTTGTAATTATAGCGAATGTTAGCAAAGTATATGTAAGGTCCAACACCACATGCTATTCTTAATCCAGTGCCTTCCCATGCTACTGCTGTGAGCCCACGACCAGGTATACGCAATGAATAGAGTAACTAAAAATTAACAATAATAATAATAATAATAATAATAATAATAATAGTAATAATACCAATAATAGTAAGAGTAAATTATTTATTTACTCCTGATAATAGAAACTAAAATATAAGAGTAATTATAGTACTAATAGGAACAGTAACAATTATTATCTAAAAATAAACTCTTTATAAAAGGAATCAGACTTCATGGGAGACCAGAAGTCTCCTCTAGGTCTAACAGTGTACAAGTACCACACACAAGCAGCTGATGATAATTTGTACTTTATCCTTAAACATTCAACATAGCATGAACTCTTACTAAAGGAAGGGACACAAGGCTCATTCATACTTCCTGCCATATAATAACTGACACAATAAGCAATAATAATAATATTATAATAACAACAACAATGATAATAATAATAGTACATTATGGACTAGAGAGTTGCTCTGTTACACATTATGTAACTTTATATCAAAAGGTTATTTCATACAGTAAGAAATACACGAAACTGCAGATGGTACATGTACATCACTAAACAAATGTGTCCACTACAAAGAGAGCGTGTGAAGAGTATACATGTACATCTTGTACATGTACACATACCTTTCCCATAGGACTGTAAAACTGAGCTATACTGATCTCCTTATCATCGGTCCTCATCTGAGAACCAGCAACTGCCAATATAGACCCATTGTAATTCCAAGAGATGGTCTTCACGCTTACAGGGGCATTGATAATCACCGGCTCTGTGGGGAAGAAACAGTTACCCCGGCAACTGTAACCCCGACAACCATTGGACTCACTTTCGTCGAGCTCGTGTCTCATGACTTGTATTCGGCCGTTATCAAAGGCAACGGCAAGACAAGGGACGTTGGAAGAGATGTAGCCATTGGAGCCACTGTACCATTGGATACTAACCAGCTTGACTGAGCCTGTGTAGTTAGCTAAACAATGTAGAGTCATTTTACTCTAAAAGAGAGAGAGAGAGGGGGAGAGAGTGGAGGAAGAGAGAAGGAAGGATGAGAGAGAAAAGGGAACAAAAAATGAAGGGATGTAGAACCAAATATAAAAACAAGGAAACAGATTAAATGCAGGAAATATCAGACACTCTACTATCATACCATGTACACACACACTCTTATACACTGTAGAGTATAACATGGAGTATAGCATGAGTATGCAGGAAATATCAGACCCCATGTATACTCTTATACACTGTAGAGTATTAAATCATTCCAATGATCTATTAGTGAGATCAGAGTTCACACACTTAATGTGTTCATTCAACTGTATCAGCTAGCACACACACACAGAGGCATTTGTCAGTACAAATTCAAAGTATTTGTATCATTAATATTGGTATTCTTATGATGCATGCTACTATTGAGTTAAGGAGTAATCATTAGTAATCATATCCTTTTATAAAGTAAGGTGGCAGCAGACGAGAGGCAGAGAAGCCTCGAATTCATTAAATTGAGAGGATAATTAGCAATTGACTAGTATAAAAATAAAATTTAAGAGTCCACTAACGAGTGCAAAGTAGTAACAACAACAACAACAACAACAACAACAACAACAATGAATGGATTATTTGTGTATATATTTTTTCATTTGTACATTGACTTACATTGTATGCCCCATGACTATCATAAATGAGAATCTCTCCCTGGCTGTTACCAAATAATAGGATTTTACTGTCTGGTGACCACTGGGTAAGTGTTAAGGTAGCTCCTCTTAGCTCTTTGCCCCAGATCCTGTTACCATCAACAGATCCCACTATCACTGCACCTACAAAGGATACACATTACTATACAGTGTATGTAACCTCTGTATTAAGGACACCTTTACAATAAGGACACCTTTACAATAAGGACACCTTTACAATAAGGACACCTTTATAATAAGGACATGTTTACAACAATTCTATATTAAGGACAAGGCAGTGTCATGGTGGCCTTAATAAAGAGGTTACACTAGTACACTCTAATAATTAATAATGATATTATGATTATTCTATGCTGAAAATAATACAGGCGACTAATTTCTGTGTAACTCAAGTGTCTTACCAGACCACCGTGAAATTATTACTTTGTATCAGTTACCGGACTGTATGGAGTGTTTATATTGTACATGATCAGAGGACAAATCATAATGCAGTTTAAATCAATTAACAGGATGAAAACATTCAAAACACGTAATAACAAACAAAATGAGTTTGAAAGAACTCATAAACACGTACTTACATGCATAGCCATTGACAAAACAAAGAGAAAGAGTATAGCTTGTTATTTCCTTCTAGTTACATACAATTCATAAAAATGAATTGCAATATACATGTAACTTCAATACAGTACATACAACTAGCATATTATTATTATAGTATTATATAAACACATACATGTACATGTACATTTTATAATTTCAAATTACCGTCTTCATAAACAATACATATCTTTTGTCCATCTTCGTTCCATTGTATCATTGAGACTGGGCTCTTATTCCTGTTATTAATCATTTCCTGAGCCCACGAGTTCCTAATGATAGTCACATGACTATGACATCATCATCATGTGACAGGCACTCACTTGTACAGTACCCATACCACAATGAGCCCGTTCTGGTCACAGGTAGTAAGTTTATTTTCTTTATCGTTCCAAGTTACACCCACCACTGGAGCTAAGCGAAAGAGGGGACATTAATCATACATGTAATTATTTAATTAAAGTAAGCCACACCCCTCCAGTATTTTATAGTACAAAGTACATGTACACATGTAATAAAGAGGTCCCTTGATGTAATTATAATATCGATTTCGTTTTTTTCATCATTATTTTTACATTTATTTAATTATTACCATGATGTGCTTCTAAGGTCTGATTCATTGCCAATGTGCTAGGAGCAGCCAATCCTTTAACTTTAGCATCTTTATCTATTGATAAGTAGGAGATAGAGAGGGCAAAGGGACCAGCATACCTTGTGCTTGTAGCTCAAGTTTCAGTACTCTAAGCAGGCCAGTGTTACCTCCTACTGCCAGCCATCCCTCCTTTGAATGCCAGGCCAGGCTGCTTACAAAGGTGTCATTGGGAATGCTGATCTGTAATAAGGAAAAGAGAGAGTGAGAGAGAGGGGAAGAGTAAGAAACTCGCCTTCTTGCTCAAGTAGGCGAGCATGGTCACCATTGCAATAATTAACCCTTTAGCTACTTCTAGGCCCGTTGCTATGGTTACCTCGCTACAAAATGGCGGATTCGGCGAAGAGAATAAAAGTGATTAGTCTAGGTCCCGCTGGAGCTGGAAAGGTAAGGAAAGAAAGAAGAGAAACAATTCTTGGAAATAATTTTTAATTCTTAGAGTTGCTTGATCAAAAGATATTGCGAAAAGAGATTCGTTTCAAAGTACATGGCAACACTTGGGATAGATTTTGGAGTAACATCGTATGTCAAAATGTAATCATCACAAGCACCCTGTGTACATCTCTCTCTCTTCCTCCTCTAGTGTGTCTGTTGACAATAAGACTATAAAAATAAACATTTTTGATATGGGAGGCCAGCCATTCTTTTACGAAGTAATAATAAATATAAACTGAAGAATGATAACAAAATAATAGAAATATGCCCCCCAAAACTGCATGCACACATGTAAACATTATTGATCATTTTAAAAGGTCCGTAATGAGTTTTACAATGAGACTGATGGGGTCTTGCTAGTGTATGACATTGGAGATAGAGCGAGTTTTGAATCTCTAGATGTCTGGGTATCAGAGCTGACACAACACTCATCAAGTGATCTCAAAGATATGGTAGTAATAGTCTGTGGTAATAAGGTAATGCATTATCTCCTCTTTCCATAATGCTTCATTCCTTTCATGTCTTTATAAATCATTTCTTATAGTCTGATTCCCAGCGTGCTGTGGATCCCAACGAAGGACGTCTTTATGCAGAAACCAGAGGGTTTCTCTTTTACGAAGCTTCGGCAAAGTCGGGAGAAAATGTCATCGAAATGTTTGAAGTAATGGCAAAGTATATTGTGTACTTCGTTGATTTGTTAGAGTAGGACTTGTTTAGTAGGATAGGACGAGGAGAGAGGATTCTGACTC
>NW_003546297.1:162706-194807 GCF_000090795.2 Amphimedon queenslandica | reverse complement strand
ATAAAATCGTCAACTTCAAATTATCAAATATTAGGACTGTCAAGACACTGCTCAAAGTAAGAGAGCTTAGAGGAGAAAGAGATAGAGAAAGGAGAGATATATATGTTAATTTTATGTGCATATTGAAAAGGAAGCAGCTATGTTTATGTATGTTTGAATATTTGCTAGTTCATTCCTGTATTATACATCTTGTTGTTTTTAGGGATGAAGTATTAAAGGCATTCAAACAGCTTGCTTTTCAGTTGCACCCTGATAAGAACTCTGCCCCAGGGAGTGAAGATGCTTTTAAAATGATCAGCAGGGCAAAGGATGACCTCCTCTCATAGTTATAATTTATAACATTTGTCACTCTATTATGCAAAAATGTAATTATTGTAAAGTAATTAATAGGGACAACCCCCTAAACGTGTCTATAAAATAAACTGGTGGGGGCGAGATCCTAAAGTGTCCATAGTTGGTTTGCATTTACACAAGAAGAGCCCTCACTCTTTCACACTCTTCTGTCAGGAAAAAAGTAAGTCCCTACTGCTACAAGCTGTTACTAGCCTGAGCGCCTTGCTTTACCTACTGTCTCCCTCCAACTTCCGCTAGGCCCTCGACATTTCAGTAGTTGTCATCGCTCTGTTTGTGAACAAGACGCTGTGAGCAACGCTTAGTAACCAGGATGAGCACACAACTGGACATTCTCGGCTCGCATAATGTAAGTATTTTGTGGCAAAAGACTTTTGTGAAGTTGCACCGCTATTGTGATGGGTGTAGCTTGCAGGGCTCAGAAACGAGCTTGCCACTGCAGTAAAGATAATATGTGTGATTGTATTACACTCTGTAATGTAAGATAGTATATCTTTTAAGATTGCTACAACACGCCCCTGTGGACAGCTTGATAGTATATGCTATCAAGTTTATCTCTCTAGAATGTGCCCACTCTACAGACTTTATGTCAGGCCAAAGGAAAGAAGACAGAGTGCATGATAAGCCTACTCTACCATGTTATTATAGCTAAATTAATTTACCACAGAAGGAATGCAGGCAGTAGTAGCTTAGGTTGTAGCTATTGTGAGACGAACATGTCACTACGCTTCATTAAAATTCCAGCTATGCCTTCCTGCCAATTAATTGTACAATATGTAATGTCAACGGTTTGTCGTGTACATGTATTTGTGTGTATACTCCCACATACCCAAGAACTCATTTGATGCTCTAAGTACACTCAGTGTTTATGCAAGCAGTGTGCATTACTGAGGCTTCTGTTATAATTGTTGAATGGTTTCTGATATGCAGTAATTAAGTGGTACCTAAGTATTTGTGTGCATTGACTGATGAATACCACTGCAACCCTGTATGTGCCAAAATGTCAAATTGTGGCCAGTTATGGAGTAACACACTAGAGTACATGCAGACACTTGTGTGTGCAGCTAATTATGGTCATTGCCATACTGTGCATGTGCACTTTTGGGTATTTGGTAGTTACTTTAATATACTTCGTCCTCCTTTGATGCATGTTCTGTTTAGTTTAGTGGTCACTATCTGTAGTCTCCAATGAGAATTAGATACTATACTCTCTCCTCATTTTAGATGTACAACAATGTCTTTACATATCCATCAGAAGAATACTCTCCGACTAGCCTGAGCTCCTTCTCCTACAGTCCTCCTCAGTCTCTCTCATGGGACATACCTTCTTATAGCTCCTTTGATCTGACCAGCAAGCACTCACCACCTCCTCCATTGCCAGGCAGCACTGGTTCCTCTCCCCCTAGGAGAGCAGGGGCTGGCGGCCCAGGGGGACAGAGAAGGAAAAGTCTCGGGGACGGAAAACGCTGCCAACTCTTGGAAGATTTTAGAAACGGGCGAGTAACTACAATAGATCTCGCCGACGTTCAAGGACATGTTGTTGATTTTGCCAAAGACCAGCATGGCTCTCGTTTTATTCAGCAAAAACTCGAGCAGTGTTCGGATGAAGACAAAGACATGGTGTTTAGTGAGATCCTTCCTGCCTCTTACAGCCTCATCACTGACGTATTCGGGAACTACGTCATCCAGAAGTTCTTTGAGTTTGGGACCATCGATCAGAAAGCAACTCTTGTGGATAGACTCCATGGACATGTCCCTTCTCTCTCGTTGCACACTTACGGCTGTCGTGTTATACAGAAAGCCATAGAGTCTGTTCCTCCTTACTTGCAGGTATTATCACTAGCCCTCTCTGCATTCTAACCTTGTTATCACATCTCATTTGCTGTGTAGGCTGAAATAATAAATGAGCTGGACGGTTTTGTGCTCAAGAGCATAAGAGATCAGAATGGGAACCATGTCATACAAAAGTGCATAGAGTGTGTTGATCCTCCACTCCTCACTTTCATCATTGTATCCTTTAAGGGCCAGGTATGTAAAGAATAATAATTATTTTACAAGTTTTTAATTGACTATGCACAGGTGTACGATATGGCCACTCATCCTTATGGCTGCCGTGTGATACAGCGAATCCTTGAGCATTGCACAGCCCAGCAGACCGACCTCTTATTAAAAGAAATACACCTTCATGCCGACCAGCTCATTGCTGTAAGATTATCGTTATTGACTATTATAGCAAATTTTAGAATCCTGTTTTGGATTTTATAGGATAATTATGGCAACTATGTGGTCCAGCATGTTTTAGAGAAAGGCAGACCAGAGCAGAAGTCAAGAATAATTGGAGTGATTCGTGGAAGAGTTGTCTCGCTCTCTCAGCACAAATTTGCAAGGTATGGGGGGGCTAAATCGACACCTTGGGGGTTGCTATAGATACGTTTACAAATATTTAGTGGTTTAACACTTTTTGGTTGGGTGGTGTTGCTTTTGCTATGAGAGATGTATGGAATTTCATATAATAAGTTATTCACTCTATATCTCTTTGGTGTTGATTCCACTTGAAACCTTTAAAAGTCACATTGACACTTAAGCACACATTCTTATCCCACAACAGAACTTCACACTTGAAAACTATCAGTTACTATTTCCTTTGTATTCCTCTCTCTTCCCCTCTTACTGTCTCTCTCTCTCTCTTCCTCCCTTTTCTCTCTCTTATAGTAATGTTGTAGAAAAGTGCATTGTTCATGCCTCAAGACACGAGAGGGCTGGTTTAATTGACGAGCTCTGCAGTGCACCAGAGGGGTAAGATTAAGCATCATAACACATATACATAAACCAGATGTCTCTACTACTATATCATCTTAAACCACAATAATTAATTATTGAGTGGTGCTCAAGTGTGTGGTTTTTATCCATGTTGTCATAGCAGTTGTGGGTAAGAGGGGGAGCTCTCAAGTGCCTTGGTGCTATGTCAACTGCTAGCTTTGCTACCCTGAGTTGTTAACTAGACTGTAAACAGTAACTACTACAGACACACTGACCCTGCTTTGGTTGACAGATGGTATCAGACCAATGCATCAGCACTTACCATAAATGAGCTGTAATCCATAGTATTACAACATACACTGTGATATCCTTGTCATATATCCTCTTCTTTTGTTACATAGTGCTATACTGACAATGACAAAGGATCAGTTTGCTAACTACGTTGTTCAAAAGATGTTGGACATTGCTGAGCCAAGCCAACGAAAGATGCTAATCTACCGCCTTCGCCCCCACCTCCCCACACTCAGGAAATTCACATACGCCAAGCACATTGTCAATAAAATTGAGCGACTCTCAAAAGGCAGCACCTCAGGGAGTCCACTCCTCTCTCCGACATATTTTTAAATAAAGAATCTCCCCTCCTTCCCCACCGGCTGTATCTTCATTTTTACACTCTTAAGTAATATACATCACTTAGGATCCGTGTACTATATAATATTTTAGAATTTTTGTTTTTTTCTTTTTTCTTTGGATATGAAGACCTTCCTTCAATCTGCCCAAGTCTCTCATTTAAGAATAGTTTTGTATGATAAACCCCATAGCACCAAACATTATTATCAATATGTGTATAATATCTACCTTTCATTTATAATATTAACAACAGCTCAACTTTTTTTATATCTTTCCTGTGTTATATTATTTTATAATTATAGTGTACGTCAGTATGATGATGGCTGTGTTGAACACAAGTATATTATTATTATTATTAGAAATTATTTTTGTAAGTATTAACATGCATTCTTTTGTTTCATTGAGTGTTTTATTATTATAAATATAATTTCCAATTGAAAACTCATTGAGAATTATTGTAAGCGTTTACAACCACTTACACTTGCATATAGCCACAATGACATAATGTATAGCTAATGCATCTCCAGTCTAGCAAACTGCAGCAGCAAAGGGAAGCAAGGTGTATCAAATTACTCATTCCTATGTATTCTATGTGCACACAAGTAACTGATTGAGTTTGTAATGGTTAGACTAATGCACAAAAATGCGTTGAACGTGACCATCTAAGTGTCTGCCTAGAAGCAATTGATTGGCAGCAATTATTATCAAAGCGGCATATGGCTCTATAGAGCCCTGATGAGGAGAGGCCGTTAGAACTGGGAAACGATTAGATTACAGCCAATGAGCTGCAAAACCTCTAATGAGATTAAGGAGGATTAGAGAGAGCAGTCCCACACGTTTGCTGTATGTATAAACACACACACACACACACGCTTATATCACATGCAAATGTAGGCACATGTAAGTGTGTTTATCTATTGATTGCCTCTTGGAAGAACGAGCTCTTCTTTTCTCGTGTATCACTTTAATGCAACCTGGGATTCATGTATCTATCTGTTGTGTCTCTCGTGTTCGATTTGTATGCGACAAGATATTGTGGACTATCATTCCCAAAGGAGATGAAACCTCTGAGTGAGAGGCCGTCCACATAAAAATAAATAAACAACATCAATGTAAACATGAATTGACATCATGATAAAATACTCATAGTACAATGGGACTCACACACCGCTAGCTGTTGCTATGACAAATAAAATAACTGTGCAAACCACAAAATAACACACCTCTGCATTCCGTAGTAACAACATTCCACAGCAATTAGCCGGTTTTTATTAATAGTTAGTTATTAATAGTTATAAAGTTATGAATATTTTAATTATTTAATAACTGACTGATATCTATGAATATTTGATTAGTTAATAACTAGTAGCTGAATCAATAATTAATTTTTTCTGGGTATAAAAGCAAGGTAAAATTGGTTGATAGCTATTTTCAGTTTCTGGTAATTTTCAGTTATATCATAATAATGAAACTCTCTCTACTTTTCATGCTATTCCTTCAAGGAATGGCTCTAGTCGCTTCAAAGCCAATGATGATGAGCTACTGTGCCCAACCAAGTCGTGAAGACATACAAAGAGTGCTGAATATCAATGCTAGTACAATACAGAGGACTCATTTCACATGTCTTGCAGTAAGAGGGCGCAATCTGTATCAATCAGCATCAATATTGATCACTTATAACTCAACCAATGGGGAGAACGTTACTAATCATTTCGAACTTGAGTGCCATAAAGAAAGAGAGTCGGGCAGATGGGACCTGGAGTCTAAAGAACTAACCAGCAATACCTCACTCTTTGACTTGCAGACGAGGTACGATTGCTATAAATGTCTTGGGTCAAGTGGTCCAGAGAAAAAGAAGAAGAAGCCGACTAGTACAGTGTACGATGCAGAAACACACTGTCAAGGTTAGTGCTATAGTTCTTGTAACACTTATATCATGCACATCTAACTTGTTCACAAATCAACTGAGAACACTTTCCTGTATCATCAACATTGATTTTACAACTCTGTTGTTGCTGTAGAATGCAACGTAGTCTGTCATGGCTGGGGAGGGGGTCACTGCAAGAGTCCCAGCGAAGGAAGCTGCTGTCCTTATTTTGACTCTAATGGTGTTTGCACACAAGACTGCAACGAAGGGAACCAGTGCTCAAGTAGTACGTTAACTACTAATATTTGCACTATTTAATGCTAAATACATTCTATAGATTGCTCATTGGAATGTGACAATGGTGGTAGTCCCAACAGCAACTGCACAGCCTGTGTCTGCCCAGAGGGCTATACCTTCACCCAGTGTGAGATAAGAGTGTGTTCTCTTGAGTGTAGCAATAATGGTACATGTACATTTGACTCGTACGGCAACATGACATGCAACTGCACCAGAGGATATCAAGGTAGCACTTGTGAAGAGAGTCCTTGTTTGAATGGAGGCAACTACACCTTTGAGGGAGAGCCTTGTGTGTGTCCTGAGGGATTCAACGGGACATTCTGTGAAACAGAGGAATGCGATTGCTTAAATGGAGGAGTGTGTGTGAACGATGGCACCGAGACATACTGTAACTGCAGTTTGACTGGCTATGAGGGAAGCAAGTGTGAAGAGGAAATCAATGAGTGTGATGAAAACTCGCCTTGTCAGAATGGAGGGACATGCATTAAGTCACCAGCTGGAAACTACTCGTGCATCTGTCCTCCTGGCTACACTGGGATAGACTGTGAGAATGAAACCAGTCCTTGTGATCTGTTGGCTCCATGTCTCAATGGAGGGACATGCAATGACACAATAGATGACTATACCTGTATCTGTCCTCCTGGCTACACTGGGACAAACTGTGAAGAAGTATTCAATCCTTGTGATCCTCCCTGTCTCAATGGAGGGACCTGTATCATTGATGATGATACTTCACTGCCTTTCTGTGAGTGTTTTAACGGATGGCAAGGAGATCATTGTCAAAACTGTGGATTTGATTATTGTGTCCCTACAACCATTGGATCCGTTGATGATGGAAGTGGAGCTAATGTTGTTTTGATACTAAGTAAGTTCAAACATTATTTATTATCATTATTACTATGTTTCTTTATTAGTAATAGTTCTGTCAGTGATTGTTACATTGCTACTTGTATCTGCTATAATATTAGCAGCTGCTTTATATAAGAGATACAAGCGTCATAAAGATACACTCAATACAGCAACTGTGACTGACGTTTGGGATGGGTAAGGAAAAATATATACTAAATTGCATTTAATATTTTTATTATACTATTTTTATTTCATTTTTATAGTGATAAAGTGACGGAAAACCCAGTGTATATAACCCCGGGTCTTATAGCATCAGGCTCTTACCCGCCACTTGTCCAGTCTTAAAGTATTTACTCATGTACACATTATAGAGACGAGTCCTTAATTTATTATAGTCCAATTTGTATTTAATTTTATTTTTAATATAATTTATCAATTGCAAAGCTTGGTTCATTTATAGCACATATTGTGTTAATGCATTTTAAATACATAATACAAGTTTTATGTTAATTATGTTGTGTAGAAAGTTTGAGTCAATTACAATGAAAATTAATTTTTTTACGAATTTTCAAAGTTACTAAAAATATAAGATTTTGACCAAATCTCACCAAAATTGATTATGAGAGTATTCTTCTGGTGTTGTCATTATTCATGTTTTGCATGTTATCAAAATGCATGTTCTAAAAATTAATTCATGTTTTGTGGATTGTTATTTGGGTGGAGCTGGCGTGAATACATTTGATCCTGCAAATTTTGAATGTGTGTGTGCTCTTTGTTGACAAGAAGAAATGAAGCAACTTATTGTAGCTTTAGCTCTTGTAACACTTGCCTTTGCTCAAGACTGTTCTCTACCAACCATAGCTCAGTTAGAGTCTGTATTGCCTCCTTTACTAGTCATTTCTGATGGTAGCCAGGTGTACTCTCCTAATGTAACTGAAGGATCAGTTCAATATGTCTGTCTAGCTCAAGGGGACATGATTGATACTTATAAAGCCATAGCTCTTATAGCTACATTCACTCCTAACCCAGGAGAACCTGAACGAACTAGGATATTTGATATTGAGTGTAACAGTGGTACATGGAGTGGAAGGACTGGTAGTTTAGATCCTCCTCCTGCCAGTGTTGTTGGTGTTCCTCCAAAAACCAATTGTTATCGGTGTAGGGAAGGTTTTGGAGGTGATACTAGATGTAGAGGTAAGCCAATTATAGTTAAAATAATTGTTCATCTCATTTAGCTTGTGACAGTGCTTGTAATTCTGGACTGAGGAGGTGTACTGGATCAGGCTCTGGTGATTGTTGTTTATCATTTACTGATAGTGGTCAGTGTGATGATAGCACTGACTGTACATCATCAGGTCCTAACTATGTTGCTACTCCGAGTAATAACTTCACTTGCAGTATGTTTAATATTATTATCTATGTATTTTAATTTCATATTCATCATTAGCTTGCAACTTAACATGCTCTGCTGGTTATGCTGCTAATTCTAATTGTACTGACTGTGATCTCTCTAGTATCTGTGATGCATACAGTCCATGTATGAATGGAGGACAGTGTATACAGTATTCGCCAGCTACCAATTATAGTTGTGATTGTACTGGCTCATATACTGGATACAATTGCTCAGGTATATAAATTATAAGTAAAATTTTAAGTTTATGGTCAAAACAGCAGCTGTATTAACTGAATAGGCATTCTTTATTATATAGCATTTTGTTTAATTATTAGATTGCAGTTTAACCTGCTCTGATGGTTATACTGTTAGTTCTGATTGTACCAACTGCAATTTCACTAGTATCTGTGATAGAGACACTCCATGTATAAATGGAGGGCAGTGTATACAGTATTCGCCAGCTACCAATTATACTTGTGATTGTACTGGTTCATATACTGGATACAATTGCTCAGGTATATAGATTATTAGTAAAATTTTAAGTTTATGGTCAAAACAGCAGCTGCATGTGTTAACTAGCATTTTGTTTAATTATTAGATTGCAGTTTAACCTGTTCTGATGGTTATACTGTTAATTCTGACTGTACCAACTGCGATTTTACTAGTATCTGTGATAGAGACACTCCATGTATAAATGGAGGACAGTGCATGCAGTATTTGCCAGCTACCAACTACAGTTGTCACTGTGCTGGTTCATATACTGGAACTAATTGCTCTAGTATATTAATTTTAATAATTTTAATAATTTTTCTTTATTTTACAGTTTGCTCACCTCAATGCCCCCAGGGGTATGTTCCCAACAGCGACTGCACTGGTTGTGTATTGAGTAATATTTGTATTGCTAACAATCCTTGCAAGAATGGAGGTAGCTGTACCAGCTTTAACAACGGAGGATATATGTGTAACTGCGCTGGTAACTATGAAGGAAACAACTGTTCTGGTATAAGCATTGAAAATTAAGATTAGACTTATTAATATTATTACCAATTTTAATTTTTAGTTTGTTCACTGAGCTGTCAGAATTCAGGCAATGCAACAACAGATTGTACGGGTTGCATGTGTCCAGCATGGTACACTGGTAATAGTTGTCAAACAGTCATTGATCCATGCATGTCATTGGAACCTTGTGGCTTATATGGTACTTGCAGTAGCAACAGAACTGAGTACATGTGCCAGTGTCACGAAGGATGGTCTGGTCCACATTGTCAGGACTGTACCATTGAGAACTGTGATCGTTGTAGTGGTATACCACCAATCTGTGAGTCATGTATGGAGGGATATGTTATAGATGAAACTGGTAGGTATTTAAAATTCTGCATAAACACTAAACAGTTTTAAATTACTCACTTTTATTTATATGTAAAGGGTGTGAATTAAAAGACCTCTGTCACACAACTCCATGTGCTAATAATGGAACGTGCATTGGCCAACCTGGTTCATTCACCTGTCAGTGCAGTAACCATTGGTCTAGTGCATCAAACTGTACTATCTGTTCTGATGGATATGGACTAAGAAATGACCAGTGTGGTAAGTAAAATAATAACTGCTAAAATATAATAGTAATATATAACATTTATGACAATGTCTTTTCATTTTTGGTTTAGTTGAGTGTAGTAAGAACTGTCTTGTGTGTGCTGAGAGCTTTGCTGAATGCGTCAGATGTGAGGATGAATATGAAGTGTCGTCTTCTGGCGAATGCATTTCATCAGATCTACCTAATAACATACTGATATGTAAGTAATGGATGCACTCGGTAAGATAGGAACAAAAGCATTATAGACTTATATTTTTAAGACTTGAATTTATAAGTTATTTTGTACAGGGATCATCATTGGTAGTGTTATTGGTGGACTTGTGATATTTGTCTGTGTGGTCATTATTGTAATGGGAATTGTACGCTGCACTACCTCCTATAATCACAATAAAACTCATGCAAAAGCAATTAAGAAAGATCACTTGGCAAAGTAAGAAAAAGGAATATTAGCAATAAAAATTTTCATTTGTTTTCTAGTCAAAGAATTAATGAAAATCCGCTGTACATGAGCCAAGATGATATTGATAATATGGAAAAAGAATAGTGTCTACACTAAAATAGGACAATCTTTTACTTTATACTACTTAATTACATTGTGTATGTATTTATAGTTTTGAGTTTTGTCAGTTTTAATGCACTTTTCCCTACCAAAGATAATTGCAATTTTTAAATATTAAAATTAGAGCTAGCTGTAGCTAGTTATTAAAAACATCAAAGGAACAAGGGAGTATGATATTTAAAAGAGATTTGAGCCTTAGACCTTCACAGGCTAATCATGCTTTACCTCTACCCAGTAGCTGCTCTTCATATTCTCCTTTACTCAACAACTCGACTGGTATCAGCTCAAGACTGTCCTCTACCAAACAAAACTGAGATAGAGACTGCATTGAGTCCTTTATTGATAAATGCTCAAGGTTTTGGGCCATTCTCTCCTAATATAACAGGACCAGTTCGATATGTCTGTCTGTCTCAAGGGGATATGATTGATACTTACAGGTCAATCTCTCTTATAGCTACATTCACTCCTAACTCAGGAGAAGCTGAACAAACTAAGTTATTTCTAATGTATTGTATCAGTACTAGTGGTACATGGAGTGAGTCTGCTACTGATGGACTACACAATCCTTCTCCTAATCTTGTTGGTGCTCCTCCAAGAACTGATTGTATTGTCTGTAGGTATGGGTTTGGTGATGATCAATGCAGAGGTAAACTGATAAAATATATGTAATTAAATTAATATAATAATAATGATAATAGAGTGTCCATATTGTGATTATGGACTAAGAAGATGCACTTCTAGACATAGCTGCTGTTCAGTGTTTACTGCCAGTGGCTTTTGTGATTACAGTTGTGAGAGTGATGGCCCAAACTATGTTGCTACAGCTAGTACAGGATTTATCTGCAGTAAGTATTATCATTATTGAATAACTAAATTTCATATACTTACATAGCATGCAATTTAACCTGTCCTGATGGTTTTACTGTTAATTCTGATTGTACTGACTGTGATCTCAATATCTGTGATGCAGAGAGTCCGTGTGAGAATGGAGGACAATGTATACAGTATTCACCTGCTGATAATTATACTTGTGATTGTACTGGTACACGACATGGAGGAGTGAACTGTGCTAGTGAGTTACACTTGCATGAAGCTTTGTTTTTACACTTGCATGTTTTAAATATTTTTCATTATAGGTCTCATTCCTAGTCCCTCATCCTTGACTCCCATTGCAATAACCTCTCCCTCTCCCTCTCTTGCTCCTTCTATTCCTTCAGAAACCTTTGCACCTTGTGGTCAAAACTGTGACACCTGTAAAACTTCAAATTGTTGTAAGACATGCTCATTAGGTTACTATTTGAATCCTGACGACTGTACCTGTGGTAAGACTTAAAAGAGAAAGCCTCCTATATATAATTATTATCTGTTACAAATAGGACGTTGTACAGTGTCAAATTGTTCGAGGTGTCATTCACTTAATTCAAGTTGTTGCATGGAATGTGAAGAAGGATTTGAGCTATGTAGTGATTGTCAATGCAAAACATGTAAGTAAACAAAGCATGCACCTAATTACTCCAAATTTCACTTAATTACTCTAAAATTTACTTTAGATGCGTCTAGTACGGTTAATCAACTTTTGCCAACTGGAGCTGCCATTTCTCCAACTGAGAATGCTAAGACAAGAACTTGGATAGGTTAGGATATGATATCCAATATAGTCACACATACATAGCATGGTATTATTATATGCTGGCAGATGTTGGTATGAGTAGTGTAGTGATTTATGTTTGCATGTGGTTCAGTGGTTGAGTAGTAATTATTATGTGATATATTTTTATAGTCTATGGGCTGTTAGTGGTTTGATAATTGATGTATTTATACTGTCAATTATGTAAATAAAAAAGGATATCAGCTTTGATTGAATACTTTACGATAATGGCTACATATATTATTGTTTTTTAAAGCACTACTAAATTTTGATATTGTATGGCAGGAAATTTTTGTTGAGTGCTAACTTTTTGTTTGTTTTGTTAGCCAAAAATTTTAGACAAACCAAATGGGTGTGACAAGGTGAATGTTACTCAATCAATAAATTGACCTGTTTTGATTGACAATGAAATTTTCGAGTAATAAAAATTTCCTGCTATACAGAAATAGCCATCTTATTTTGTAGAATCTATTGTTAATTGCATTTATCATTTTATTAATTTTTAATATTTTTTTAATGTAGTACTTTTTTTTGTTGCACTGATTCTGGTTCTTTGCATCCTGATATTCATTTCTGTCCTACTCTATACAATTATTTATTTTGCTTCTGGAGGTGCAAGGACTCGCATGAACAAAACTATTTCAATACCTCCAGCAGCTAATGCGTAAGTATATCACATTTATAATCTCATTTTAAAATGTCTTCTCCATTAGTCGTTTACACAATAATCCATTATATGTCTCGCCAGAAGAAGTTACATTGTCTATATCTCCTTCATGAGCATCAAGTGACTTCTTATGTGTTATATAATTAATAAATTATTACTAATACTATTTATTGCAGAGAGTTTTATTATGATGTCATGATGTAAAAAATTGATGTTTTTGCACCTTTCTGATTTAAAAATGGAATTTTAAATATCATTTTCAGAGTCAAATTCAGTCAATGGCTTTTCACAAACTCCAAAATTATATGAAATTTGAAACAAATTTTATGCAAAAGAATGCTATGACGTCTGCTATGATGCAATTCTAATTCTGACGTGTTTATACAGGAAGTGGTTAGTTCTATTTGTGTATGGCGAGAGGAGAAAGAACGAATTGAGAAAGAAGAAAGCTCGTCCTTATCTTGTCGTCCCACTATTAACTGAAACAGTGCCTTTCTAAAATGGCTCGACTGTGTTTTCTCGTTGTTTGTATCTTTATCTACTCATCGGCTCTTTTAGTATCAGCTCAAGACTGTCGTCTACCAACCATAGCTGAGATAGAGGCTGCATTAGGTCCGATAATACCTACTAGTGATGGTAACGAGGTGTTCTCTCCTAATATCACTGAAGGATCAGTTCAATATGTCTGTCTAGCTCAAGGAAGCATGATTGATACTTATGAAGGAATCTCTCTTATAGCTACATTCACTCGTAACCCAGGAGAAGCTGAACGAACTAGAATATTTGATATTGAATGTAACAGTGGTACATGGAGTGGAAGGACTGGTAGTGTAGAGGCTCCTGCTAATGACATAATTGGTGTTCCTCCGAGAACCAATTGTTATCGGTGTCGGGATGGTTTTGGTGGTAATACAAGATGTAGAGGTAAGCCAATTATATTAAAAATAATTGTTCATTTTATTTAGAATGTGACTCTGCTTGTAGTTCTGGACTGATGAGGTGTACTGGATCAGGCTCTGGTGATTGTTGTTTATCATTTACTCGTAATGGTCAGTGTGATGGTAGCACTGACTGTACATCATCAGGTCCTAACTATGTTGCTACTGAGAGTAATAACTTCACTTGCAGTAAGTATTATTAAAATTTTATTACTATTATTATTATACTTGATTATATTAGGTTGTAATTTAACCTGTCCTAATGGTTTTACTGTTAATTCTAATTGTACTGACTGTGATCTCGTTAGTATCTGTAATGCATCCAATCCGTGTATGAATGGAGGGCGGTGTATACAGAATTCACCTGCTGATAATTACACTTGTGATTGTACTGGTACTGGACATGAAGGAGTCAACTGTACTGGTGAGTTATATTGTTAACTGGTCATTACCTTTTAAGGTCAATGGAATGTCACTGTGTTGTTTAAATCATGTGATCCATTGACTTCACACTGAACACACACACACACCATGAGATATTTCATAGCTCACTATGTCTCCTTCTCCCCCTCTCTCCCTTTTTCCTCATTCCACTATATCTTAACACCATTATATTATTTTATTTTTTACCTTTTCTTTATTACAGTGATGCCCTCTTCCACTCCTTCCCCTACTCCATCTTCCACTCCTGTTCCATCATCAACTCCCTCACCCTCTCCCTCATCAACTCCCACACCAGTATGTACCATTTCAAACTGTGCTAGTTGTCAAAACTCATCTTGTTGTAAAACCTGTTCAACTGACTTCTATCTGACTAATGGATGTACCTGTGGTAAGAAATACAGACTATAATTATGTACTATAGACTATAGTTACTCTTATAATTATCTATAATATTGAATCTCAATGTTTGTTGTAGGACCTTGTGATTTGCCTAACTGCTTGAGGTGTCGGCCACCTACTAGATGTTGTATGACCTGTGAATCTGGATATGAGGTTAATGACTGTGGATGTGAAAGTAAGTAACAATATAACAATCAGTACAAAGCTCCTATTATATGTATATACCCATTATATATACTGTGTACTGCCTTTTACAACTTTTTGTTCTTTTCCTCTAGTTATGTCTAGCTCAGTTAAACCCCCAGAGCCTACCAGCACTCCAGAAAGACCCTCAGAAACAACAGGGTTTAGTAGTGGGACGTTAATTGGTGAGTATCAGTATCATTATAATATATTCATGATCTGTGCTTTATATGTGATCGAATGACAGCCTCAGCTATTGTTACTTGCATCCCAATAAACAAATGATGCCTGCTACATTACTATTATTATAATTAATGTGTATTTTCTATACAGGAGTCATCATTGGTACAATACTTGGTATATTACTATTGCTAACATTGGCAGCAGTTGTTGCTTATGTTATATATTACGTTGCAGTTGGAGGAGGAGCTGCTGTCACCAAAGCTAAGCCAAAATCGCCTTTTGCTAATGGGTAAGGCATATTCCATCATATATTCACAAAATGTGTCTAATAGCTTTAGCATTGTTTGTACTTGAGCATCTTTCTCTTTTATTGTAACTTGTTTTTGTATCAATCTGTATTTATATTCTCTTTTCTTTAGTGAGTCACATAACAATCCCTTGTACTTGGCACCAGATGATGTTGCTGGCGAAGTAGCAGACTAAGTACTAGTGACACTACACCTCTCTATATGTAACCTCTCTCTCCTACTCGATCCTCTTCCCTCCTCCTTTCTCTCTCTCTCTCTGTCTCTAATCATATCTTTTATTTACAGTGCTATCATAATTAATAATTTTCATTATTGTTGTTTGTCGTTTTTTTTTGTCTGATTTAATTTCATGATTTTTGATGTGTTTAAGTTAGAATGATACGTGTATTATTATTATTATTATTATTTTCATTGATTATTATTATCATTATTATTATGATTATTATTACATTGTTGAGTTCAGTGTCTTTTTAAAGAAAATATATTAATTATTAAATAAGTAGAAAACACCTTATAGAGCTCTCTATACCAGTTCATTTGGCTTGAGTGTTTACCCAATGCAGTCTATAAAGAGAAGAGGATAAGCTCCAATAAACACATACTTACCATTGCTAAGCACCATCTGTTTACTGAGGAAATGCAAGCACATCTTTGGCTGTATAAGGACAAAAGAGGTCAATAGTCATTCCGTGTTTGGCAAATGCAAAAAAGGAGAGCATGTTTGTGGCAATTCTGAAGCACAAGTGTGTGTGTTTTCTTTGAATAATATACATTCACACAGTACACGATGCATAAAAAGTAGAGTGTATATAAATGCTACGGGGTATGTGTGTGTATATATACAGGATGTGTCTCTGTTTGCATATTGAAGACCGTGTGTATTTAAATAGTGTAATGTAGCTCTAAAATTAACATCAATTCCTTTATGTGTGATCATCAGATACCGTATGGTGTGAGTGACATGACCATACATGCATGCGTGTGACCTAAGCTTCAATATCTCTCCCTTTTCACCCTTCATCACTTCTGTGGTATGCTCATTACAGTATGAATCATACATGAAAGTGAATCCTCAAATATAAATATCAACACTCGTTAATAGAATAACAAGATACATATGTGTACGCTCAATCTTGTATTACCATAAAGTTCATGTGTTACATTACTTGGACATTAAAACGGCCGATAGGAATGAGAGGTATTTCATAACTACATTGACCGTTTGAAGATATAAGACTTCTTTGCCTAGAATGCATAAACAAAAACATGAAAAGCTTTCATAGTTGTGACAGTTAGGTTACAAACGCCTACCAGACAAAGCACCATTGGCAACAAGTGCCCTGATGTGAGAGATGGGTCGGTTATAGTAAATAGAAGAATTGAAAGTGAAGGATTATCAATAGTATTGTCATTATTGTTACTAACTTCACTGCTTTGTGAATATCAATGTGATTACTATGCCCCGATACACCTCTCTCATCAAAAGTAATCAACTATAAATAATAATAATAAACCTGACTCAACACATTCCCAGTAATGGAAAGTATATTATTCATTACCCTATGAATATCGTATTGACTCAGTGCTCTAACAATGTGTCTTCCAATGATTTTACTTGACCACACCCCATTGGGATTATCGGGTAGATCCCTATCACGACAATGTTGACAGTACAAAAAAGGAAATGTGCTGGTGACAGTACAAATAAGATAAAGGAAATCATACAACTCATATTACACTCATAACATGCATTATAATATTAAATAATATTAAATAAGTCAATAAGGACATCCTGAGATAAGGACAACAATATATAACAAGAACTAAGACGACCTTTATAACGAGGGCACCTTTATAATGAGGACATTTTAAATGTCCCAATTGGTATAAACCTATACAAAAGTACCTCTAAGAAGAGGTTACAGAGCTAGTAGATGCATTTGTATTACCGGCTAATGCTGCATTATTAGTCAATGATGATAAACAACAAGAAGCTTTCAGTATGCTTATGACAATGAGCCGTAGCAATAAATAAACATGTTATTTGTTATTTCTAAGAATTGAAAGGAAGTAAATTGGTATTTAATACAGCTGAAATTAGTTACAAATATCCTCCTTCCATAACATAGTCCAGCTGAAGTTTTAACTTTCAAACAAAGACACTTAAGTATTAATTTGTTTACATACGGACCTTCCAACAACAGCTGTAACCACTTGATCTACAGTATAATATACACCTGCGTGCCCCGCCAATAGTGATAAGAAGGTTTTTATAGTGCTAAGGAGGTCTCCGACTATTTTCATTCTCACTTGTAGTGTGCTCATAACCTAACACTTTATTTGCACATTTTAGATAGCACTGGTAATAAAACTACAGCAAAAACTGTATTCTTAAATATAGATCAAAGCCTCAACCCCGGGCTTTTATTGATATCTTCAATTTGTACACAGGCTTTTATTTGAGGGTTCCTTTCTTTATATAGGCATATACTATTTCATTAATGCATGTACGCAATGTAGCACCTCAGGCTTCTAATTAAGACAGGCTTTTATTTGCCACTTGGCAGAGATTTATATCAAAGGATGTTACAATTACTATTAGTAATCAATTGAAAGTAGATAATAATTTATAATTAGACTAACTTGTCATTAATTAGTACGACGGACTCTGAACTGATTCCAAGTACATTACAAGCAGTGAGTAGCTCTTCCTTCCTTTCTTCCCCTTTACCGTAATAATCACCTAATGCACATTACATGACCAAATAAGGATACAACAATCCTACCTATAGAGAGACATAGTAGGGCTAATCTGTGACCTTTTATAGATGTACAGTGAAGGATGGTGGGGGCAAAAAACATGGACTCATCATCCGGATGGGCAATGACTAGAAGTGTGTTCTCACCACTTTTAAATGAAAGGCCATTCTTGTTGCTAGTGATAAAAAAATAACATGAGATTACGACACATAAAATAGAGAAGAAAATTATTGCTAAGAGCATTATTATTCTATCAGGCTTTGAAGCTAAAGGGTTAAAAATAGAACATTTCATCATTATCTTTGTGGTCTCTAAGATCAATCAATAACAAAAAACTATAATAATGATAGTAATAATAGTGGACACATAACATATGATATAGATAAAGTATTATACACAAAAAATTAGTTAGTATAGTGATATTTATATTTACTAACTGTTCTATGATAGCAAAGAATGTGCATATGATGGAAAAAAATAACAAAAATAATGATAAAGGTAGCAATAGGTATATAGTCTTGCTGGTCAGTGGATGATGATAGTGTGTGGTGACTATTCCTTGTGAGATTTGGAATTTATCCCTCGAGATTTGTTAGGAAGAAGAAGAAGAAGAAAACAGATGAGTATTGGAATGAAAAATACATTACTACGAAATAAAGAACAAAATGTATTAATAAATATAATTTTAATGCACACACACACACATGCATGCATTCCTAGTAGTGTAAGGTGCCAATAAAACTAATTCCAAGGAATGTTACAAATATTTATTACACCTTACACACCTAATGCTTTAATAATAATAATAATAAGGACACCTTTATAATGAGGACATTTTGTAATGTCCCAATTGGTACAAACCTATACAAAGTACCTTTAAAATAAGGATACCTCTAATAGGTAATGTAGACCAATCGTATCCTTTGTTAATAAAGAGGTTTAGTACAAACATGACATAAATTAATGTGGATAGTACCAATGTGCATGTACATGTACCTCCATCCTTTCACAAACTCTTCAGTTGTTAAGTAAACGAACGGGATCACTGTTACATCTCTCATGATGCAAGTTGATACCGTAGTTAAAATATCGTAAAACACTTTCAATGACGGCGAGCCTTGAAAATAATGACGGAAATTCTTACGTACCTAAAAGCAATATTAACAGCTAGTAAATTCTAGTTTTAATAAATCCCTTTACAAGTTGTTTCTGATATTGTATACGTATTTATTGTTAATATTATCAAATGTATTTGTAGCAGCATGTTTGTTGAGACAAGTTGAGAATTACTAAGAATGTTCGAAAACAACATAAACAGTATGACAGGATGCTGTAATATGGGGGAATTATACCAGGTAGGGAATGCTCATAATTAAGAAGTACCTACTAGTAATACATAATGCCTTTAAGCATTAAGCACTCATGCTACCATTACTATACTGTTATTGATGATTTAGCCATGAGTCCAGTCAATAGACTAGCCAGACTAACATCAATCAACACTAAACTAATGACACACAGCTACACTATAGAATACTACAGACAGAAATGCCGTTATATACACATGTACATTAGAAAATCTTCAGTCACCACTGGTCACTGTCTAGCGATGGCCCCAATCATAACTTACATCATGATGTGACATACACCATCTCTAGGGAATAATAGTATGTGTATACAATGTTTATACACTGTATAGACAGTGAGTATATCAATGTAATGAGAACAATAGACAAACAACACATTGCTCGGTATACGATTCCTTATATGGTCACTAATATAAATATTGAGTAAGTGTTGATATACAGCTTGATCATACATGAGATCGTGTGAGCCTAACCGCATCAATTTGATCCTAAAAAGGATCAAATTGGCAATGGCCCACATATATACAGTACATGTACATACATATACAAGTATATGAACATTTTTCTCATTCCATATAAAGGTAAATGTAGTATCAGTGTAAACTGACTAGTCAGTAAAGAATACTATAGGGACATTTCACAGACTCCTACACTAGTCAATGAGTATAATCTTAACAAATATGCACATGTACTATGTAAATCAACATCCCACATATTAATGCTAATGACACTTGTCTTCTACTTGAGGCAAAATAAACTCTCCCCCTCTCTCTTTTAACGTCACATTAAGCATTGTTGTATCTCCAATTTAAAAATATTCTTTACTTATAATTATTACTGAATAGACAAAATATCCCTCAGAAGTGTCAATAGTGATAATACGCGTAATATTCACTCCAGCCCTGATACAAATGATCCACTCTTGCCAATGATTACTCTATTAATGTACATGTATACTTTTGTTGCTGCAGTTTTGCCACAGTAGAAAATGAAGAATGTTATGTGGTAGCCAGGATAGACCCCGTGCCACAGTGAGGATACAATGAATGTCAATAGAGCCGGATTGAATTGAGATCTCTCAAAAACACATCTACAGGAGGAAGAATGGGAATATGGGAATCCAATATATTTAATGCACAATAAACATAATATGCTTATTTTGATGAGTAGAAATTGAAAACTAACAGTATTAAAATGACAAACGTGAAACCGAAAAAAGCAGAGTTATTGCCAAAACAAATTAAAAAATTAAAAAGATGGAAGGAGGGACAGCCATTCCATTACCTTCTCAGCCATTGTACTGTCATCATGTTCCAGCTGGCAATCATTTCTCTTAAATTGACTGGAAATTCTACACTGAGTACACTCATTCCCTGGACCATGTCCCATTGGGCCTCTCCTTTATCATCATATCCAGTGAATCCTAACCCACTAATGTTGCATGAAGCTTCACCTATAAATAGAATAAATATATTAAGCACGTACCTTTTTCTGGCACTAAAGTTCCCAACTTTTATTAAATTTTCTAATACATATTCATGTACTTATGCTATGTAGAAAGTTTCAGGCAATTTTGACTAAAATTTTTTAAGTTATGGTCATTTTAAAAATTTTCAGGAAAAACCATGGACTATAATAGCCCATGGTTTTTTCCAAAAAATGGCTCCAAAATCACCCCCAATTTTTATTACATTTACTGATAAATATTGATGCACTTATGCTATCTAAAAAGTTTCAGGCAATTTTGACTAAAATTTTTCAAGTTATGGCCATTTTTAAAAATTAGCAAATTTTCGGGAAAAACCATAGACTATAGCCCATGGTTTTTTCCAAAAAATAGCTCCGAAATCACCCCCAATTTTTATTACATTTTCTGATACATATTGATGCCCTTATGCTGTGTAGAAAGTTTGAGCTGATTCCGACTTCAATTTTTCAAGTTACGGCCATTTTAAGAAAACGTCAAAATTCTGAAAAAATCCCTGTACTATAGCCCATGGTTTTTTCCAAAAAATGGCTCCGAAATCACCCCCAATTTTTATTACATTTTCTGATATGTATTGATGTATTTATGCTATGTAGAAAGTTTTAGGCAATTTCGACTAAAATTTTTCAAGTTATGGTCATTTTTAAAAATTAGCAAATTTTTGGGAAAAACCATGGACTATAGCCCATGGTTTTTTCCAAAAAATGGCTCCAAAATCACCCCCAATTTTTATTACATTTTCTGATACATATTGATGTATTTATGCTATCTAAAAAGTTTCAGGTAATTTCGACCAAAATTTTTCAAGTTATGGTCATTCTTTTAAATCTTTGGAAAAAGTCATGTCGTTTCTACAAATAGCTTCAAAGTCAGCCCAATTTTCAGTGAATTTTTTATTTAACACCATTATACTATATAAAAAGAATTTTTATTTATGTATATATTCCTTCTCTCACATATAATGAAAGTGAAGTAATACATCAACCGAATGTGATGCATCAGCACAAATGTCAGGATAACCTTCCTAAGACCTGTCTCATCTATAAAATAAATAAAAAACAACTTTAAAATAAATTTTAAAATGAAACTACTGTACATAGCCTAACAACATAAAAATCACTACTAATCATTATTGGTTTCATTTATTTTTCCAATCTAGAGCTGCAAACAACATGGCAGGTCATTCTTCAAAAAGACGCTAACAAAAGACTACAAGGTACAAGTGTGCAGTAACAGACTGCTTGCTATTGTTCAAGTACATCGTACACTCTTACTCAGTAAAGAATCTTTTGATACAATTGAACTTGTAGCCAAATACAATACAAGACAGAGTATTGAACGAGTGGCTTTGAGTATGACTGGCAGAGCAGGAGAGGGATCATGATTGTGTTCTTTAGCCTATTGAACAACATAAAAGTTCTATACACGTACACCATCATTCATTTGATACACATAGCACTATTATCATTCAAAAGTACATGTACTCTTAACATTGCATTGTAACTTTCTCTTTTCTCTCTTTATACTTAGTTCTTTATTTTGTAATACCCTGGCATAGCGGTTAGGATTATCAAGTCGCTTCATATTTGCACCAGAAATATAATTAGCAAAATCCTTATAAGAGCAAGCTGGACCAGCTAGGATACCAACAAAACTGAACGTATAACTAAAGAACTGGAGAATGGACGGTCTTTCACTAAAAAAGAAAAATAATATAAAAGAGATACAAATTAGAGTAGCATAAGACATTGAGATAAGAAAGTTTGTCTTTTGTACAAAGGTGTTCTTTATGTGGAGGCTATTTTGGAGTGCAATTGGCACACTGTAAAATCTCCAAATTTTTGGCATCTATGCCAATTACTATTGCCACCAATATCTCAGACTACTAGTAGTGCAATAATAATAACAAAAACTTCCTCTTATTACGTTATTTTTAATCTCCGTTGGTCTTCGCTGAGCTCTCCATCAGGCCTTCCCAAACCTGTGAAAGATAATTAAATATTTTTTTAATATTATTTTTTTACCATCAAAAAGTTCACAGGCAACGTAAGTAATCCTCTGTGCTATCATCATTATTGGTCTAAAAATTATTATTAATTATTACTTGTGATAATAATTATTGTTACCCTGTAACACTAAGGTCCCAGCTACCATAGCTTCTTTTCATGCAGAGGAAATGGACAAATATCGTGAAAGATAATGCATAAACCATCATTGCCCTAAAACAAACAACAACAAAAATAATTTGAGTTTTCCAATTGCAAAAAGTCTCACCAAACAATATGCTTGAGTGACAGAGTGTGGAGAAGGACATATGCCACACCTACAAAGAAAACAACCAGCAGAGTGTCCCTAAACAACAAACAACATAATCAGGCTGCAATCACCAGCATGGACTCACCAAACGTTGAAACAGAACAAGCAGAAAGAGAAGCCCAGGACAAGATGATAGATCCATCTTACATGCAGCGGCGTGGTTTGATAGGAGAGAAACACTCGGAATACATAGCCAAGGAAAAGCGAGAGGGTCAAAAGGAAGAGATATTTTAGCTGGAATTATAAGGTGCAAGTAAAGGTTCCCTGCAAAGCAAGCTCTTACCTGATCCACTGGAAAAGAGAGCAACCATTCTGCAAATCCTGCCATGGCTTGTATAACACGTGTCATGTGACGGCTGAAAGCATGAATACAAAAAGAATACGGAAACCACGTGGTGACTAGTAGTCAGTTTTCTTTTTGTGGATACAGGAACTTAGTGTTTGCCGCATTTATTATCCCCAGCTAATTATTCTTTAAGATAGCGATCTATGCTGTAAATAATATCAAGACAAGTTAGATGGACACAAAGGAGTGCTTTGTATTCGCCACCATTTTGTTATCAAACCATAGATCAGCAGGCCCGCGCATTGGCGCGCAATTCTATCGTTGCCTAGCTACAGTTGCTAGGTTATCGTTGCTAAGTTACAGTTGCTAAGTTACTGTTGCTTAGTTACAGTTGCTAGGTTACCTTTGCTTAGTTACTGTTGCTACGCTACCGTTGCTAGAACACAGTTGCTAGGTTACTGTTCCGCCCCGCCCACATAGTAAAAAAAGATTTTTAATTCTAAATTAAAACTTTCCTGGAAATTCAGGACAATTATATTAATAATTTTGCAAAAAATATTTTCTCTAAATTTTAAAATCCTTTCAAAATGATTTTTTCTAAAAAAATTATTTCCCGGAAAATTTGCCGGGAAAATTAATTTTCAGTTGCCTAGTAACTGTTGCTAAGTTACAGTTGCTAGGAAACTGTTGCCAAGTTACAGTTGCTGGGAAACTGTTGCCTAGTAACTGTTGCTAAGTTACAGTTGCTAGGAAACTGTTGCCTAGTAACTGTTGCCAAGTTACAGTTGCTAGGGAACTGTTGCCTAGTAATTGTTGCTAAGTTACTGTTGCTACGATACGATTGTCGAGCGGCGCCCACAATGAAAATGATTTTTAAAATTATTTTAATCACTCTATGAGGTCTTACTCTTTTCTTGGCAAAGATTAGCTCAAGAAAAGTGTTTGGGCTTGGAGCATGTCTCTGATTTAGGCTTATAGCAGTAATAGTCTAGAAGAAGTCGCCCTTCGTCCGTAATCCAGTCCGGCAAAAGACTAGTCGATTAAACCATAGGTTTATGATTAAACACAGACTGGATAAGCTATTATGTTTGTCCCTAGTCTGTTTTCCTTCATTATAGGTAAACAGAATAAGTATCGCAAGCATACTATTATAGAAATAATATAAAATGAGAGAACTAAGTCTATTATCTTAATTACAAGGCGTGGCCGGCGTGTTGTAAATAATTTTAATAAGTTAATAACTACTTAACTATTGGTCACGTGACCAATAGACTACACTCATAAGACCAGAGATACTTCATTATCTGATTCTCTCCTCCTCTTCCTCAACTTCTCTTGTCTGGTCTCCATTGACACGATTGAGTGTTACGATTAGGAAAGACACATTCATTTACTGAAGCGATTTTCATCTTTCATCAGTTTTTAAATGGCGTCTCCCCGTAAGAGGAAAAGGAAGCAAGGCGATGTATCATTGGATGAGGTTTCATCTAAAAGATCCTCCAAAGGCTGCGACCGGAAGTCTTGTCTCATGACGTACTGCGATCCTCCGCCATTTTGTTTTTGTCACGCTACGGAAAAGTACGATTGACTTTTGACCCCAGGGACATGCCCCTAAACACACCATTTTTGATGTTAATGTTTAGTAGATAATTATTGAGGGGCCAAGGGAATGTGATGAAATAAATACATTTTTAAAAATGTTTTCTCTCTTCCTCACTTTCTTTTATAAGGTGTGCAAAAGATGGTCACACTTCAAGATGGTACCATCTATCAGCTGGTCAACATTACTGCAACGAATGCTTTGAACACTTTTATAGGAGGTACAATCAATTAATAGATTAATTTACAAATGAATTACGGTAATAGCATTAATTTAATAATAATAATAATAAATACGGTAAATTAAAACTCTGTTATTCGTGTAGTCACAAGCCTGGTCATAAGTTATACGAGCAGTGGTCCTCAATTTGGGAGAGAGAAGCAGGAGATACCCTTCCCCCGAGAGCCAGCCAGTTCATGGCGGACATGTGGCTTCCTATATGGGTCCAGTGCACTAACGAGGGGTGTGGTCACTGGCGTAAACTCCCCGCCCACATCGAACTCCATCATGTTAAACTCGACGTAGTCAAGTGTAGTGACTGTAGTCTTGACGAAGACCCAGTGAGTTTATTTTATCTTTATTGGTACTGTGGCCATTATAAAATTAATTAGATTGCTCTGATGGCTATGGATCCGTTGTGGGTCCATTCGATCAGTTACAGTCCGTTGCTGAGATATTGTGAGCCACTGGCCTCGTTACTAGTTGAATATTACCCTGACGGTGTTGGTATCAGCCCAACCACTGTTTGTATACAAAGAAATAAACAACAACAACAACAACAACAACAACAACAACAACATGAAGAGTCGTCAACAAGTGGAGGCGGAATTGCTAATGGTATTATCAGTATAACATGTATTGCATGCAGTCCACTTTTGATTTTTATTTGTTCGCTAATTTAGTGAATTATTTTTAAAGGGGCCAAAAATAATTGAAGTGACACATAAATTAATAATGTCATTAACTATTAATAGAAAAACATACAAACAAACTCCCAATACATCAAAAAAATAAGTAAAATACATGATTTGTTTTATTTTAAAGGAGAGGCCCTCAAGAAAGAGGAGGGGAAAGAGGAAGTTGAAGACACTGTTGTTCCGTCCTATGATTGGTTGCATCCTTTTAATCACCCGAAGGAGGGGCCAAGGGGTGGGGCATTAACTCCTGATACTCTAGAGCCGTGTGAATCCAAGACCTTTCCTGAGTGGAGCAAGTATGTACTAGCATTATAATTATGTTCTTAAGAAAGTTTGAGCAAAACTGATTTTGTATGAAGTTTTGTCAATAGTGAGGGATTTTTGGTTCATTTTTGCAAATTTTTAGCAACTTTTAAAATTTATAAAAAAATCCAATCTTGATCTGAATCAGCTCAAAATTTCTGCACAATATGAGAACATGTATATACACCAGAAAAAAATATAAAAATGGAGATTTCTCTTCTAGTCATTTTGGGCAAAATTTGGCCGATGACCCTGTACTATAGTACATGGTTTTTGGTCTGATTTTGGAGCAACTTTAAAAATTCATAAAAAATTCAATCTTGATCTGAATCAGCTCAAAATTTCTGCACAATATAAAAACATGTATATGCATCAGAAAAAAATATAAAAATGGAGAACTCTCTCCTTGTAATTTTGGGCAAAATTTTTGAGCAACTTCAAAAAGTCATAAATGATTTGAATGAACTCAAACTTTTCAGGCAACATAAGAACATGTAGTATATGTATCAGAAAATATAATTAGAATGCTCTCCTAGTCATTAATTTTTACAATATTATTGGGGCGAGCAAAAGCGAGCCCCACATAGTCGAGTCGAGTATGTCTGTTTGTTTGTTTGTACACGTACGTCACCTCTATTTATGCGGCTATAAAAAAAATAATAATCACACATTTTAAAATGATAATTTTGATAATTACGGTACCACGTGCAAAAACAAAGAGCAACTTCAGTAATCACTGGACGAGAGGAGTTCAAGAGACAAGAGTATTCAAAAAAAAACAAGAGAAGCTGAAGCTTAAAGCATGAGTAATTCACAAGAAGATGCTCGTGAAGCTCGTCGACTTCTTCGTAATGAGCGTGAGGAGGAGAAAAGAGCGAGGAGGTGAAATACGGAGAAATGCTAGAGATGGTCTTGTCACACCCAAAGACAACAAATGGAGTCTCCTGGCTTCTGAGACCAACCATCTTTCATCCTAGATCTATATAACTGCAGAGATTCTTCACTCAAAGCTAGAAACTATGAAATTCCTTCCATGCTTGCAAATTCTGCATTAGTGTATTGACATCGACATTCAACATTTAATAGCCACTACATCATTGTCTATATAAACATTGTATATTGCTAATCGAAATGTTAATCGTTTTGCTCGCCCCTCAATGTTTTACATTCGCCTAGTTATTATTATTATTATTATTAATTATGATTAATAATTACTAATGTTGTTGCACAGGTCTCCAGCACTTGATGTATACCTCATAATGCGAAACATTGCTCTCTCACTGTGGTACAGTAACAATACACAGCTAGTAACGGCCAGCAGGTGCATGGACCTGGTGAGATTACGTGGCACTGTTAGAATATGGATATCGTCTCAATACGAGCGAGTTATCCACTTTCTGTCAAGAAGAGGTTACATTAATTGTGGATTATTATCCATAGAACGCCCACTGGCTTCGATGCATTCAGTTAATAAAGTACGTTATTTGCATGCACATGTACTATATTGCTGTTGTTTTTGGATGTAAAAATTTTGGTCAATGGCTAAATTTTTGATAGTGGATTTTAATTTTACAAATTTGAGGCCATGTGGTATTGAGTATGCAAAATGGCGGAATTTAATTTCAGCAAACATCAAATTCATAAAAGTTATCAGCTACTACATGTACATGTATATAAGGTATTTTTATTTAATTTATTCCTAGCAATCAGTTATAATAATTGGGGGAGGTCCTTCAGGTCTTTCTGCTGCTAGACACTTGGCTAATTTTGATTATCAAGTAAGTCATGTGACTGCCACGTGACATATGTCATGATGTCATATTAGGTCACTATACTGGAGGCATCAAATAGAATAGGTGGGCGTGTACACGACGTTAACATCTTTGGTCAGAATGTTGGACAGGGTGCCATGTTTATCACTGGTGTCATTAATAATCCATTGACGCTTTTATCAAGGCAACGGGGCTACACGATCCGCCTAGTGAAAGAAGACAAGTGTGAACTGATACTGGAGCGGTCTGGTCTCTTTGCTGAAGGAGAGGTTGATAAGAGGGTAGAGAAACAGTTCAACGCATCTCTTGATCGCCTTGCTGAATGGAGGAATAAGAATAATAATTATACTGACGACTCTTTAGAAAGTAAGATGGCCTTCCTCCTCCTCCTTTCTCCCTTCTCTTTCTCCTGTTATTTATTTGATGCATAATAATAATGTAATGTCTTTATCATTTTAAGATAAATTGTCAGAGCTTCATTCTCAATTACTCACTGAGGAAGGCTACACTTATACTCAAGTGAGTCCTTATAATGGAGTCACTGCTACAGTGCTACCATGTACAGTGCACTCACAATTTGGTCCATTGTACACACATACATGTACATGTACACTCAAACTTATAGTCCACTTTATGTTGACTGTGTTTGTTGTGTTAGGACGAGAGAGGACTCTTTGATTTTCACTTGAGTAATCTTGAGTTTGCTTGTGGAGCTCATTTAAGTGAAGTAAGGGATACTTCTCCAGCCTCTCTTGCAAGTTATAACTATGTTTCTTATTTCTTTAAACTTCAGGTCTCTGCCTGTCATTGGGATCATAATGATGCTTTCCCTCAGTTTGGAGGAGCTCATGCTCTTGTCCAGTCAGGACTAGCTCAATTGGTCCGTGAGCTGTTACCAGTTGAGACTCAGTTGCTGCTTAATTCACAAGTGTGCCATATTGATGCTAGTAGTGAGGATAATCCCGTGATTGTTAAGTGTAGGAATGGCAATGAATATACTGCAGATAAGGTGAGAATATTATTATTATTATTATTTATCTATTTATTTGACAGGTTATTGTGACCGTTCCATTGTCCATTCTTAAAGATAAGACGATCAAGTTCACTCCTTCCTTGTCACCTGCTAAACAAAAAGCAATCGAGAGAATTGGAGCTGGACTCGTGGAGAAGGTAACACAATATACAGTATGAGGAACATGCACAGTATAGCCTCTTTTAATGGGCACTCTCTATAGTGGGCACCTCCATTTAATGGATGGCACCTAGTGTACCAATTACATTCCATATTGTATAAAATAACCTCCACACAAAAGACACCTCTGTATAACAAACAGACTTTATAAGTGTCTGTTATATAGAGGCTACACTATATGTTTAAAAACATGTCTTTTTTTCTAGGTTACGCTAACTTTTAAAACTCCTTTTTGGAAGGAGAAAATTGGAAATGCCGATATATTTGGTCATATACCACTATCGACTGAGAAGCGTGGCCTATTTAGCGTCCTGTACGATATATCCCCAGTTCCACCTACCATTAATGACTCCTCAATTAAAAATGAAGGACCAGTTGCTCCTACTCCTGTGTATATGTTAATGATGACAGTTAGCGGTGAAGCTCTCAAGCTTTATTACACACTCAGCGAGACTGAGATCAAAGACGAGGCGATTTCCGTTCTCAAGTTTCTATTCCCAGACCAGACGGTACAGGAACCGGTCTCTGTCCTCTGTTCACGTTGGGGGAATGACCCGTTCGTTAAGATGTCCTATTCGTATGTGTGTGTGGGCGGGGCAAGCGAGGATTACGATGTAATGAGTGAAGAGGAGGGGAATGGAAGGATTCATTTTGCAGGAGAAGTAAGAGAAAAAGGAAAAGGGGCATGTAGTTTGCTTTAAATTATGTACACTAATTTTAGCTTAATTATTAGTAACCAGACTTGCTTAGATGTTATTATCAATTGCCTGGTTTATTATGAATAATAGATTGCTTTGGTAGCTAAATTCAGTCCAATCATAATGGTCTATAATGTTTTTGCTGCCTTTGCTTCACTCACCCTTTAAACGTTTTACATTTATCTGATTTATAATAAATTTTATTATGAGTGGTTTTTGTGTTTTTAGGCCACCAATAGATGGTATCCACAAAGCGTTACAGGTGCTTACATTAGTGGAGTTAGGGAGGCTTGTAAAATCATAGAGTCCGATTTTTTTAGCTCAAAAATTCATAACAACAAATGAACTACTATGAATTGTTATTTATTGATAATTATTATTATTATTGCTGTTTCACTTTAAATTTTTGATGCACATTGTAAATATTTTTTCGACCATTTTTTCTTATGGAGGCGATTTTAATTTTACTAGTAATATACGGACTAAGTGACCCAGACTGGTCTTGTAAATCAGTAGTATACGGATTTCACGTGGTTTGCCTGCCCTCAATGATGATGTATTTCAAAAGGGTGGTTCTTAAACTTTTCACAAGAAGAATGAGTTCTGTGACATTGAAAGATGTACGAGATGCAAGAGAGAGGATAAAAGACTCCATACACTATACTCCAGTACTAACATCAACGTATCTCAACACACTCTCTGGACACAGCTTGTACTTCAAGTGTGAGAACATGCAGAAAACTGGATCTTTTAAAGTAGGTTTAGATCTTAACTGTAACCCTGCTTTAACTATCCACTACATATGCTATTTTTGGTTCTCATATTTTCTTATTCTTACTACTATATTCACCTCCTATTGATTGAAATATTATACACTGATTGATTGCAACTGATAAACAACTGCATTTTTCATCCCATCCATTCCTTCTTTGCTTGACAGGTACGAGGTGCACTCAATGCAGTACGTAGTCTCACTGTGCCCGATCCAGTCATAGTGACACACAGTAGTGGGAATCATGCACAAGCGGTTGCACTAGCTGCTAAGCTATCAGGATATAAAGCTCATGTTGTCATGCCTGAGAATTCACTTGATGTTAAAAAGAATGCTGTTCTTGGTTTAGGAGCTCAGGTATCATATTGCACTGACAAAGAAAAGGTATTGCATGCTATCAAAATAATAATCAATTTTGCAATTGCATGATTTAAGTCCAGACAAGAAGTTGCTGATCAAGTTCTTGCTTCTCTTTCTGGTAAAGGAGTGTTCATATCACCTGTTAATCACCATGATGTGATTGCTGGGCAAGGTACTATTGCAATAGAGCTTTTAGAGCAAGTAAAGAGTACTGTATTTATATAGTCACGTGTATGGTCGATAGGTTCCTGATTTAGATGTTATAGTAGTTAGTGTTGGAGGTGGTGGAATGATAAGTGGAATAGCTATAGCTGCCAAAGTCAGTTTAATATACTAACTTTATGATACTGAGTATCAGTAGGGGATTAATCCAAATATCAAGGTCATTGGAGCTGAACCTGCTGCTGCTGATGATTGCGCCAATTCTCTTGAAGCAGGTTAATAAAGAAGCAAAATTAGTTTTATATTTGTTTCACTTCATTAGGAGAGCTGATACCTAATCCAGGTCCACCTCAAACCATATGTGATGCATTATTGACAAGCATAAAGGATATACCATGGAGCATCATAAGGAAATCAGTGGATGGAGTTATAAGAGTGAATGATGAGGAAACTATTGCTGCTATGAGACTTGTATTTGAACGACTTAAGGTAGTACTTTATTATAGTTTATTGTCATATTATTATACATAATAATATATTAGGTAGTTATAGAGCCATCTGCTGCCTGTCCATTAGCTGCAGTTTGTACTGAAAAATTTAAAGAATTATTTGGAACAGACAAATCATTGAAGGTACCTTGTATAAGTAATACCAATACTTATAATAATTGTATTTTCTATACAGGTTGGTATGGTATTGTGTGGTGGTAATGTTAATCTATTAACATTATCAAATCTAATGTCAAGGGACACTAAATGAGCTGATGCAGTTTGAAGAACATGAATAAAATTTTTAAATTTTATAATTAGATGTAGCAAAATTTTGAAGCACCTTATATTTTTGATTCTAACTGCCCTGCCCTTCAAGGCTTTGTATGTAAACTCAAGAAACGAGGCAAGAATGAGTTCTGTGACATTGAAAGATGTACGAGATGCAAGAGAGAGGATAAAAGACTCCATACACTATACTCCAGTACTAACATCAACGTATCTCAACACACTCTCTGGACACAGCTTATACTTCAAGTGTGAGAACATGCA
>NW_003546297.1:136488-159881 GCF_000090795.2 Amphimedon queenslandica | reverse complement strand
TGATGAGTCTTAGCTTCTCTTAATGGCAAGGAGTTTTTGTGTCTTCACACAATCATGATGATATAATTGCTGGGCAGGGTACCATGGGATTAGAGTTCTTAGAACAAGTAAAGAGCACTATATTTATATAGTCACGTGTATGGTCGATAGGTTCCTGATTTAGATGTTATAGTAGTTAGTGTTGGAGGTGGTGGAATGATAAGTGGAATAGCTATAGCTGCTAAAGTCAGTTTAATATATAACTTTATACTACTGAGTATTAGTAGGGGATTAATCCAAATATTAAAGTGATCGGAGCTGAGCCTACTGCTGCTGATGATTGTGCCAATTCTCTGGAAGCAGGTTAAGATAGTTATAGTGACCATTGAAGTTTTATACTTTTATTAGGTCGACTTATACCTAATCAAGATGAATCACCTCAAACCATATGTGATGGATTGTTAGTCAGTATCACAGAGCTACCATGGAGCATCATAAGGAAATCAGTGGATGGAGTTATAAGAGTGACTGATGAGGAAACTATTGCTGCTATGAGACTTGTATTTGAGCGACTTAAGGTATTAACATATAGAAATATTAGAGGGACTTTCCCTTTTTGTATTTTTTTCTGATACATAAATACATATTTATGCTGTGTAACAAGTTTGAGTTGATTATGATCAAAATTACAAATTTTTAAGTTTTTTAGAAATCAGGCCAAAGTCCCTGTACTATAGTACAGGGATTTGGCCAACTTTCATCAAGAATTGTTCGAAGAGAATTCTTCATTTCATATAATTTTTTGGTGCATATACATGTTTTTATGTTGTATAAAAATTTTGATTTGATTCCAGTCAAAATTGGAATTTTTTAAATTTTAAAGCTGCTCTAAAATTTTTTTTATGAATACTATTTCATTAGGTAGTTATAGAGCCATCTGCTGCCTGTCCATTAGCTGCAGTTTGTACTGAAAAATTTAAAGAATTATTTGGAATGGACAAATCATTGAAGGTACCTTGTATAAGTAATACCAATACTTATAATAATTGTGTTTTCTACAGATTGGTATTGTATTGTGTGGTGGTAATGTTAATCTATTAACATTATCAAATCTGATGTCAAGAGTAGCTACTACTGACAAGTGACAATTTATAAACGTTTCTTTATTATTATACTAATTATTTTTGCTACGAAATTATTTTTTTATGTAAATTTCAAAATTGCTTCAATTCATTTCCTGTTTTAACTTTGGCACGATAATGAGTTGTAACAATTTATCATTATTTTTGAAAAAAGTTATTTAATTTATTTCAAGAAGATAATAAACATGCATAAATTATCATGTATTAATTCACTGTTCCAATCACTCAGTGTTACAATAAAAGTATTCATAATTATCTCCAATCTTTACTGCTTTATCCGGATTATCTCTAGCCTTTATCCTTGCGATATCACTTCCAATCCCACTCGGATAAGTAAAGGCAAAAGCAAACATCCACTCGCGTAGAATTATTCCCTCCATAGTCTTCTGTTTCTTGCCAGCACAGAAAGGGGAGAGTGTATACAACAGTGGACATGTGAACATCACTTTGAGAATTGGGCCACCAGAATGTGCTGTAGACCCAGCAAAGTCACACAGCATTTGAAAATTCTGGTACACAAGAGTAGTCTTAGTCAAGCCATCGTATAGCTTCTGGAGATTCCTCTTCACAAGGTCACTGCGACTTTTTGAATGCTCACCAAACCATTTTCTGTATCGTTCTGGATCTGTATCAACTGCCTCTATTGCTTTTGGAAGATTGAGGCACATACTCTTTTGAATGTTAACAAGAGTTGTTTTGTTTAAATCATCAAAATTAACAAATTTGGCAGTTCCACATCCCTCTATTGTAACATTGTAGACAGAATCTTCTGCAGCATCATCACTGATTGACTTTGAGCCAGTGATAGCAACATAGGCCAGGAGAAGGGAGAGAACAGCCTTCATTGTCTATGCAGTGAATAACAGGAACAAACTGTGCTACTCCTGGCAGCACAGCTAATAAAAATTTGGCAGATTAACTCATTATAGTACTACTGATAATAGTGTGAAAGAATAACACATTTTTTATATTATTGAGAACATCACAATAATATTCAGTAAATATATTTTAGAAAGAAATGTTATTGTATAATGTCCTTATATTCCTCCATCCTTTGAACTCTTGACTCTACTCAGGGAGTCTTGCAGTAAAAGTATTCATAATTATCTCCAATATGAATGACTTTATCTGGCTCCTTTTCAGCTCTCCTTTTAGCTTCTATAGCTCCATAGCCACCAGGATAAGTGTAAGCAAAATTAAACATCCATTCACGAAGCAGAGTGCCTTCAATTGACTTCTGATCTGATCCCAAACAGAGTGTTGGTATAGAATAAAGGAGTGGACAAGTATACATTATGCCTACCCACGGTCCAAAAGTGTGTCCCGTCATTCCAGTATAGTCACACAATGGACCTGCATTCTGATAAATAAGAGTAGACTTAGCCAAGCCATCATATAACTTCTGGAAATTCTCCTTCACAACATCACTGCGACTTTTTGAATACTCGCCAAACCATTTCTTGTACCGCTCTGGATCTTTATCAACTGCTTCTATTGCCTTTGGAATATTGAGGCATAAATTTTCTTGAGCCTTTAACAAAGTTGCTCTATTTAAGTGTTCAAAATAAACAAATTTTGCAGTGCCACATCCCCCTTGGGCTGTAAGATTGTAGCCAAAATCAGGACTAATTGGCTTTCCAGTGACAGAACAGACCAAGAGAACAAAAAAAAAGAGAGCATCAATCCTTATCATAGTCATTATAGTACTGCTGCCTTTAGAAATGTGCCGTGCTTCCAGTATTTCTGGCAACAAACTCAGATAGTGAATGAGTAATTGGCACAATGACAATAATAATGACTATAGTGACTACCTGAAATCAAAATTAAAAAAATTACTACAAAATTTTGCTTGTCCCAAACACCACTCATTCTACTAGTCTAATGTCAAGCGCTCCATCTTGCACTGAAACATGGACAGGTAGGGTCTGACCTTCCGATACAGACACATCTTCTTTTAATAGAAAAGCCGCTTGATGCCAATGACTCTAATAAAAAACAGAGACTGCATAAAGAGAGCCATAAATTGTTTATTTCGCTTACTCCTTCGTACGAGTGAGGACCTGTACACAAGGACTGGTTGTCATGGTAGCAAAGAGTGAACCAGTAACAGAAACCAGTAATGGACTCAGTTTTTATAACATCTATAGACAGATCCACTTCAATCTAATAGTAATAATAATAATAATAATAATAATAATAATAATAATAATAATAATAATATAAAGACTCTCTATAGCTCTCTGGCACTTCAATGCACAGATGTGGTTATGTTGATCTACCACCCCTCCATCAGTGGTAGATGGTTTCATTTAACTTTGTTTTTTATTGTACATGTAGTTTCTCTTTCTGTTTTTTGTTTCTTTTTTCTTTCTATGTACAGGGTCCTCCCTTTTTGTCCCCCTTTTGTCTGTTTTGTGTCTTTCTTATAATAATAATAATAATAATAATAATTTCATCATCATAATTATTACTGGCTTACATCACAATAGTTTGATAGTGATAGCGATACGTTACTATTTTTAGTAACAGTTTCATGAGGAAATGTTTCCAGATTAATATCTGTATAATGACTAACCTAATAACAATTAATTACTAATTTATCTCAACCTTGCATGATAATCACTAACTTGATATTTATTGATATAACTAGCTATATCAAACCCTAATGTAGGGACAGTCCCCAAGACACATGAATGAGCTCGCAATGCCGGACTAGCCACACCCACAACATGTAACTGTACCGTATGACATAACAACTGGGATTGATCTGGCCTAATTTTAAAAAACAAAAATAAAAGCATAATAATAATAATAACAATAATAATAATAATAATGATAATTTTACTAGTAAATTACCTGATTAATCTCAGTAGCTGTATTGAATGAGTGTTCAATGTCCCTTGAGGTGTTATCAGTTCACAGTAGATAATGTCCCACAGATCGCCATTGGCAAGAGTATGAGCCTCAGAAATTGACATTAGCGAGACCTTGTCTCTAATGCCATTAGATTCTATCACCTGTTGTACCAGCTCTTCATAATAAGGCCTAGTACTGCCTAGTAGCACATACTCCATGCCAACCATTGAGTTTGTAGAGATTGGACTATCTTTAAGTGCAGCAGCTGGTGAGTTCCCTCCAGTTTTATTGTCTGCTTTAACCATTAACAATGAAATCAATGGTAGGTCAGTAATATCTAGTACAGTAACACCCTCTCCCTCCTCCTCCTCTAGCTCCTCCTCCTCCTCTTCTTGAAAGGATCTCAATGCACTCATTACTCTATTTATATACCCTTCATCATTAAGACGTAAGAGCTCACTCCTCTCAACGTAATAACGTGAGACAACATCACTGCCAAGAGGAGCAGCAACACTATGAGCATTGATATCAGTATCAGTATCATCTTCTTTACTTGATTCCTGATTTATCCTTAACACGAGTTCAGTATCAGTACAACTAGCCAGGACTGGTAGTGTATAGCCTTTGGACAAGAGCAAGTACTCTTCTTGAGTCTCATTAAAAGGGAATATTGCTTGTTCCCATGAGGTGGAGGACGAGGGCGAAGTTGAGATGTGATGGTTTCTGTCAAGATGGAGTGTGAACCAACTTACTAGGCAGTCCATCCTTCCTTCATGAAGTATGGGAAAGGACAGGTTGTTAGGAGGGGGAAGTGGTACCTGCATAAAGAAAAAAAGATAGTATTATAATACATGTATCTTTAATGGCACAATAATTTTTAAAGTGAATTTAGCAAGGGATCAAAGTGAATGTATGATTTATCAATCACAGTACATGTTGACATAACGTATACATATTATATGGTTGTGGGTTGAGTGGATAATTTGTGTGAAGATTCACTTGAAAAGAAATAACCAACACTCAAAGAATACTTGTTAATGAATGATAATATTCCCAAATGCAAAACAAACAATTCAATATTAATACCGCTGGGTCAGCAAAATTGAAGGAGAGAGCAACTTGAGGAGATGACAGGTACTTGAAGGAGCCTCTAATGGCCGAGAGTCTCTCACAGGAGTAAGGCTCTTGGACCAAGGATGAATGAGTATCATTGAACTTACAACTACCAGTAATTTGAATAGGATGGGTGAGAGGGAGGAGCTGAGGATTGAGCAACCTAATAATAATAATAATAATAATAATAATAATAATAATAATAATAATAATAATAATAATAATAATAACAATAATAGTAATAATAAAAATATAATAGTATTAAATTAATTATTATTATACAAGAAAAAAGTTTTAAAATAGTACTTGTCATTTTTAAAAATCAGCTCTTACTAAAACTAACTTTGATTGTTTCCGTATTTCACTGCATTCAACTGGGCAGACGTACACTGTAGCCCCACAAGGTATCACATGAGGTACTATCATGTGACCATTGGTGAGATTCGGCTGAAGGAATGTGGTCCAAGCATGTCTCAAAGAAGGTACTATCAGTTCACCTAATAAACCAGCATCCACCGTCTCGGTTATTATAAGGGATACTCTAAAAGAAAATCATTATTACTATTTTTTATTATTTTTAAAATTACCTTTCAGGTAGTTGAGTCAGTTCTGTTGATACGGAATGAATCACTTCAATTTGATCCGACATATCATTAGCACTGATCACATCTTGACATAGCTCACACATAACATCACTCAATTCACAAGCAAACACTTTCACTGCTCCGGCTCTGACTGCCATCAAACTGAAATTAAGATTAATATACTTACATATCATAGTAACTCAGACAACTTTAAAATGCTCATAGCTCCAGAATTTGAGCTTGGAATCAGTTTAAACTTTCTACACAGTACAAGAACATCAATATATAACAGAAAATGTAATAAAAATTGGGGGTAATTTCGGAGTCAATTTTCAGAAAAAAGCAAAGGCTATAGTACAGGGTCTTTTGCCAAATTTTGCCAAAAATGACTAGGAGAGGATTCACTATTTTAAAATTTTTTTCTGATACATATACATCTTCTTATGTTGTGTAGTAAGTTTGAGCTGATTCCGATCAAGTTTAGATTTTTTACAAATTTTTTAAATTACAAAAAATCGGGCCACCTTTGCTTTTTTAAAATTTACTTCTAAAAAACTCTCATAATTCTGGAATATTTTGTCGGAACCAGTTCAAACTTTCAACATAGCATAGAGATACCCATATGTATCAGAAATAATAATCGAGCCATATTTACTATTTAAAATGCCCTGCCCTAATTAAATTTCAATTGATTTACTAATTAATTATTAAATATAAGGCACGCACCTCAATATACCAGACCCTGCCCCTATGTCCAGCACTGTGGTGGACGAGGACTCCATTGATCTTACGGTGCTCAAAATAGCTTTAAAATAATTTGAGTTACGCTGTATATCATTTAGCATCAAATAATGCCATCGGTCGACCATACTGAGATACAAATGGCGCAAAGACTCTTTAATGGCAGGAGCTAGTGGTGCCTTTTCTAATGCCCTCTCGTGTAGAGCCTCAGATTCTCTGTACATTGAATGCTCTTGACACTTTTTAGCAAGAGAGAGCAATAGTCGGGGATCATTAGCGTCTGTGAATTCTCCCAACACATCCAGTAAATCACTCCTAGTGCTGGCTCCTTCCAGTACAGAGAACAACTCAGTGTCAGACATTTTATTCTTAATAAATGTTTAATTAAATTTAAATACAAATTAAAATTTAAAAATTGAAAAAAAGCAAAAAAAAAATTAAGAAAGTGATAAAAAACTTGGCTTGGACCTCATTTTGACCAAACGGTCCTGAAACTCAGTATCCTTCACTTCAGGGACTATCTGAGAAAAGAGAATATCCAACGCTCGAAATAAAAAGTGCCTACAGAATAATACACAATAAAGTATCATTATTACTTTACCATTATAATAAGCATTATGTGTTGTTATTTTACCGGTTAATTCTAGGGTTTTGAATGTAGTTCAGACAATGTTCAATAGCTTCATCATAAGAGCCAGCACCAATGAGCCAAGGCAATGCATCTATTATCATCATAAACTATAAAATGCATATACCATACCATACAACTTACTTGGTAAAAAGTTCTTTATTTCGTCGACTGCTTCTTGCCTCTGCTGTCGTTTCTGTGTATCAGTCAGTGGAGGGGTGGAGGATAGAGACAGTTCGCCTCCATTGGGCCAGAGGAGGTGACGCAGGTTATATAAAGCACGGGCCCATCTTGTTTCATCACTCACAACTTCTAACAGCTCCTGCAAAAAAAGAAATGAGCAAAGTAAATATTATAACAATTTAAGTATACAATTGTAGCATTTTTATGTACATCCATTGCAGGGTTTGCCACAAAGCATGCTAAGTCAGGCTAAAAAGCATGATCTATGAGTCAAATATCTACACCACAAAAACAAGAACATGCTCTTCTAATTAATTTTGGCCAATTTTGATGAAATGCCCTTTACTAGATGTATATATACATAAGCTACTTGCATTCATTAGGTAAGAGTCCAGGGTATCTCCACAGATGCCCAATATTCCTAACTGGGTTCCTTCTGACGTTATCCATAGCTCAGGGCTCGTCGTTCTTGTGGCTTCATTGGCGAGGCTTAACAGTGAGTTCATTAGCGGCGACTCCGCCTCTCTCTCGGCAGCTAGAGTCACATGATCATCGACCACACCTCTTCCCAGCTCTCGGGAGAAAAAGGACCACACAGCTGTGGGTATTAACTGCATTACATCTTGTACAGTAATAGAGTCGCTAGCTGTAGAGGCTACTGGCCCAGTTCTAGTACTAGTATGTCCTCCTTCATCAGTGTTACTATTAGATGGAGAGTTGCATGTGTTCAAGGCTCCTCCTTTATGTGGCATTGGCAGATCGTGACTCTCAGTAAATGATACAAGGACGTCGGAAAACGGCTGCTCCGACTGAATCTAAAATGGACAGCAATGCAAAAGTAATAAATACATTTAAACTAGCTTACTGTTGGTTTTTCGACTGCCATGGATTTTCTCCAGTCCCTTCTAGCCATGCCTGGCCTTGTGCTGAATATTTGAGCCTCTTGTAAGGAAGTCACACCAGAAAATAGGAACTGTCTGAATTCAGGACTCTCCTTTATCTCCTTCACAGCTACAACACTCTATAAATACATGCACATGGAAATAGCACACGTGTATAATAATTTACATGATACAGTATTAAGCACATTTCGTACATACATGCAGTAGAGAAATATTAATGTCATTTTAATGGCAAAGTATTACTGCTTCTATTCCCAAACAGACTCTAAACTGAGTCTATTATCACAAAAATAATCATTTCAACATATCAGTCAGTATATCTAAACATCCCTTCAGTCTCTCACCATGCAGGCTCTCCTACAGGATGTTGGCATAGTGCTTATGAAGCTTCTTGTCAGTGGATTGTCAAGTTGCTCAAAAATTGGGCCAAAAACCCTGTACTCAGTAGTATAGGGCATTTCAACAAAAATCCCAAGGATAGAATTCTTCACTTTTATATAATTTTTTCTGATACGTATACATGTACTTATGTTGCGTAGAAATTTTGAGCTGATTCCTATCGAAATTAGATTCTTATGAATTTTAAAATTGCTCCGAACGCCATGCACTATATTCAATAAACATGTAGTGCTTGTAAGCTCATTCAACATACTAATGAGCTCACTTCATTGTGGGAAACCCTGTTCCTCCCCCATTACTAATTCATATTGTTAATCTGCTCTGGTCACAATAACATGTCTTCCCTATATATTCTTATCCATGGCAATAGGGAGGACCCATTGATCACTGTAAAACAACACTGTGGCTAGCTAGATATGTATGACACACACCACAAGGCAATGAAGAGAGTGACCTTTTTAAATAACAGAAGCAGCTGGAGGAATTAGAAAGAACCAACTTACCTGTAGGTAGCTTTCTAAGCCCTCCTTTCTCTCCAAGATGGTGGTTGGGTCAGGCTCGCCGGAAGAGAAAGGTATTTTATTAATGATGTGAGAAAAGATCCGTCTGTCAGGCAAAGAAAGACCTACAGTTATAGACATGCAAAGTTCAATAAATAAATAAATAAATAAATAAACAGTCTGGCACATGCACATCACATGCTAACAAACACACACTGACATGTACATGTACATGTACCCACAAACCTTATTTTTAAAACAGACAAAAAGATGACATATATGTACACAGCCACAACAAACACCAGACACTTGTACTAATTGCCCAGATACATTGACCAATAACACACCCCTCTAGACTCAGTGTAACTGTAGCCTCTACTACAAACACTTTTAGGTGTCCTCATTTCTAAGGTACTCTAATTTGTACTTATAAAGGTGTCCTTATTACAGATGCTTTTTTATGTGGATATATTTCAGGTACATGTACATCTTCTATATGTAATTACTCACCTTTAGCCACATGACTGTATCGCCCATTGCTTAGTGTCTTGTGAAAGCTAGCAAACTCACTGTATCTTTTTAAACTTTCCAACTCAGTCTCTTCTTCAAGGTGTAAAGACAAGAGTTGACTCTCATCAAGCATCTTGGAAGGAAACTAAAATAATAATAATAATAACAATAACAATAATAATAATAATAACAACAACAACCTTGATTATGTATCCAGTGTGGACTCCATCCTTAGTATCAACCCTCACGTGTTTATCAATGTAAATTGGCGGCAAATTAACATAAACAGAATCATCAGTACAATCAAGGAGCTCATCATCTATCATCCCACCATTGCTTGAAGCACTGCTAGGAGGATACTGATAGTCCCTTCCCATTCTGTGAGGGTAGGAGGTTCTACATGTATAACGTGCTGAGTCAGGTATGTGAATGGGCGGTGGCGCTGGCAAGCTCGTAAATGGCGTCAGTAGGCCGGTAGGTTGGCTTAAGTGTTTATCGAGTATGAGGTTCTCTGCTTCAATATCTAACATGACTTGGCGTATCTTTTCGTCGCTTGCCTTGGCTAGTAAAAGTGGTATGCCTCTTAGGAGGAACTCTGGCTCGCAAACAAGATCAAAGAGAGGCTGAAAAACCCGATAGACCAGTATTTCACGTATAAATTGGACGGCGATATCGCATTGCTTGTAATTAGAGGGTATGACATTACTGCTACTAATAAAAGTGTCTACTAGCCTTTGGAGGTGCTCGACTTCGGTTTGACTGTTCTTCAATGCCGGGTGCACTAAATGAGGTTTCTTTTCAAAAAGCATTAGGCAATAGGTATGGGTTACATCAAATGTACTCTTCCCTCTCTCATTAACATACCCAACCTCATTAAGAGCTGTCAGATAAGGATCAAGGAGAGGGAGGAGAGAGAGGATTGTCGAGCGAATGTCGACGGTTGCAACTCGGGCCTGCAAGTCGTTAGCTAAGTGTTCCAAGAGACACACGGTCTCCTGTGGGAACTCTGGGTTCTCCGAGATCTGCTTGTACCAGCTTACTATAAAGTCCCTTATTATGAGCTGGATGAACTTTTGCGCCTCTTTGTGTACCAGCTCGGATCTCTTTGAGGTGGATTTGGCGGGACTGGCTGATAATAAGAGCCTGCTGGTCAGGTAGGGTTTGATGGCTAGTCTCCAGACCCGGCCTCCGGGATGATAAAAAACGTAACGAACTAGGGCATAAGAGAGAAAGGCGATGAGTATGAGAGCGAATACAGCTATAGTGGGGAGGCTGAGGACGGCCAGTGCTCCGCAGCATCCAGCAGAGAGTATCAAAGCATACTGGAAAAAACTATAACGGTATGGAGACATCTTGTCACCACACCCTCAAGTAGGGGGGGTCATAAATATCTGCATGTCCACACCTACTTAGGGTGGGGCTCATCAATTTTTTGCAAAGTTTTGGTTTTAGAGTTTAGCAACTTGCTAAGCTGCTAATAATGGCCTGCTCTTCAGACTTTAGCCCTCTCATTACAGATCTGATCTCACTGGTCTGACTGAAAAGTCTAATCTATGAATAATTATGTTTTACAGTCACGTGATCTTGCAGGATAGCCCTACCCCCACCTCACCCCCCTCACACCCATTAGTTCAAAGTCCGTTCATCGTCGCCTTCTTCTTGAGCAGGTATCGCCTCAGAGATGTCTTCTGAACGTTCTCCCATCAATAGAAACGGTGATATAAGGTACAGTACCATTCCAGACAACTCCATACAATCTTCTACACAAGAGGACAAGTCTAAAAATGTTAATCCACTCGTGGCACTCTATCGTGAAATATCATCAGGGGAGCAGCGGCTACGTATAGTTTTCCTTTACTCTTGTATCGCAGCTTTGGGAGCAGTGCTCACTGGTTTTGCCTTAGGCTACAGTTCACTTGCTCAGCTAGACCTTTCTAGCAATGTTGGTACAATGGCCGTACCCTCTGATAAAAACTTTAAATACATTGGGGTAAGTCGTTGCATAATATCAAGATTCTCTTTATTATAACGGATTCTCTTATTATAGAGTATTATTAATGTTGGGGCTCTTATTGGGGCCACATTTACTGGCGTTGCCTCTGATAAATTTGGTCGTACTGCTTTACTTATGGTTGGGAGCATTCCTTGTGTTATTGGTTGGGCTGTCATTGCTGGCTCTTGGTATTTCATTAGGGATGATAACTCCACTCCTGTGCTAGTAATGCTATTGGTTGGGCGGTTTTTGACCGGGCTAGCAGCTGGTTGTTATTCTCTTGTTGTCCCGGTAAGTTTTTAAACACAAAATGAGTTTGTGGTTTAAAATTGAAAGACTTGAATGCTTCAAGATTGCTCCAATTTGATTAATTTGTATTGTTTTCTCTTCCCAGTTTGCTTTCTATGCTCATGCTATTGCAATAACTGCATACTCCTGTTATTGCTACAGCTTTTGTTATGATTACCTTTCGTTCCAATGAAATTGATAATAGCATCATTAAAATCAACTGTTGCCAATTTGAATGGAAAAGTGGTACACCTCTTCCTGTTTTTAAAGAAAAACTTTAGCTATACATGTACATGTGTAATGTATTTCACATTTCATGTCATCTTTATTGTTCTCTTGTAGGTGTACATATTGGAGATATCCCCTGCTAGTCTTAAAGGATTATTTGGTGCCTTGAACCAGCTAGGAGTGACATTAGGTATCCTAATAATATACCTGTTGACATCTTTTTGTCGTTACTATTACGGAGCTTTGGTAGCAGCTGGCTTGTCACTGGTATTTGTTGTTGTGGTTCTCTTCTTGCCAGAAACCCCTCGTTGGCTAATGGCTAATAATGAACGCCTTGAAGCTAACCGTATCCTTTGCAAGTTACGTGGCCCAAGGGCCAATATCCAGAAGGAGATGAGCACTTTGGACAAGGGACTGGAAAGGGATGCTGAATTATCCCTCGTGGATAAACTGAAAATGTTGCGATACAAATACTCGTACATCCCGCTGATATTTGCAGTATTTCTTATGTTCTTCCAGCAGTTTTGTGGGATTAATGTTATCATATTTTATGCCGGGACCGTTTTAAAGACTGCTAAAGTTCAAGATGCTAATCTAGCTGCTGATTTTGGTGTTGGAGTCATCCAAGTTATTTTTACTTTCGTGTCTGTAGTACTCATAGATATGTTGGGCAGGAAAATATTGCTATGTACAGGTGGACTCCTCCTGTCACTCAGTGCCATTGGATTAGGTGTCTATTACTACCTCACTGCTCATCATACCAATCTTGACGATTCCAACAAGTTCTCATATCTTGCTGTTGTGTGTCTTGCTGTCTTTATAATTGGGTTCTCTATTGGTTGGGGTCCCATCCCGTGGGTAATGATGGGTGAGCTGACCCCTCTACAGACCCGTGGTATCCTCAGCGGAATAACAACGGCTGTCAATTGGACCTTTTCAACCATTGTCACATTTGCTTTTCAGCCATACGAAGACCTGGTGAATCCTTACGGTGCGTGGTGGACTTTCGGTGCAATTTCTGCTTTGAGTATTCCGTTTGTGTTCTTTTTGATACCTGAGACAAGGGGAAAGGAACTTGAGGATATACAGGAAGAGTTTGAGAAGAGGTACGGTAGAAATACAAGAAATAACGACGATAAAGAATAAAATGAATGAACTAAAAAAACTTTAAAATATATTGTGACGCTTACTTAAAACTGCTGTTTTTGTGAAGTACTTAGTACTTATTGTTCTACTTTATGATTTATTTTTTTAATTTTGATGCTGCATTTAAAAAATAGTTTTAAAAACTACTGTGTTCATGTTTTCTGATGTCATCAATGAATAATTAATCAAGGGCGTGCCTTCATTAATAAACTGCCATTCAGTGGGAACAGTCCATTCTGTTTGGTGTGAGAAAAGCTGACAGTCTTTCGTTTCTTTCCCTGTATCGTCTGAGAGTCTACAATGACGGCAGTAGCTCCTGGAGGAACACCCTCATCGAGGCTAGGCAGAGCTGTATCCGAAGTAGAAACCCCTGGTGGAGAGACTCGGTCTTCCATGAACGGATCACTGGTAAGCCGTCGCGTTTGTTTGTGCGTCTCAGTAGCCGAAAAGGCATTCACATGTTCTTGTATTACATGTCACTTGAGACCCGTCGCCTCTTTCTGAGTCTCTCACAGACGCCCTTTGCTTTGTTTAATATGCCTTCTCTCTCTCCTCTCCTCCCAAAGGCAAAGAGAAGACTGGAGATGGACCCCGTAGCGGTAGCAGCTGGCTCTAAAAGAAGACGTCTTTCTTCTACAACCAGTAACGAGGAAGGACGTAAGAGAACACGCACGCACTTCCACATGACTCCATATTAATCCATCACTTTAGGTCCTGATCGTAAGCCTGAGACTTCATTGGGTACTCTAACTAAAAAGTTCTGTGATTTACTCCATGCCTCGCCGGATGGAGTCTTAGACTTAAACGAGGCAGCAGATACGCTGAGTGTACAAAAGAGACGAATATACGACATAACAAATGTGCTTGAGGGAGTTGGACTTATCACTAAAGCGAGCAAGAACCACATTCAATGGAGGTAAGGGACTATGCATGGAGACAACTTAATATTATCTTTTAATGGTGGGTTGTCTCTCTCAGCTGTTATGTCAAACCACAGGGTGGGCTGTGTGCTAGCATTATCAACATAGACTGTATATACAGTATTACTGTATGGTCTATTAGCTTTGGAATACTTAGAAATGTATGATGGAAAGACAGAGAGAGATACCCAATTAGGTATTAATGGGGAAATACTACCACAACAACACAAAGTGCTAGTGTCATTGTATAGTTACTTAATTTTCCTCCTCTCTCCCCCTCCCTCCCTCTCTCATGTATAGAGCTTCAGAGCCACAAGAGATTAGTCATATACACGAGCTAAAGGAACATTTAGAACAAAGGAAAAATGAAGGAAGCAAGCTGGACAAACAAATCAATAGATGTAAAGAAGAGCTGAAGAAACTAATGGATGATAGAGAAAACTGGAGGTATAGGATATTTCTATAACTAGTACTATTATTTCAATGTTATCAATTAGACTACCACTTATTATTTGTTGTTTTTCTTTTAGTTTTGCTTATACTTCATATCACGATCTCAGAAATATATCGGAATTTGGTGATAATACGCTACTGATAATCAAAGCTCCCTCTGATACTATAATGGAATGTGACAAAGACAATGATGAAGAGGTAGTTACACAATCCCTTCTACTGTCTTTTATTAATTACATGCAACCATTATACCTACTAAAATTATGTAACTGTTGTATGGTGTCTCAGTGAGTATCAGTAATGTAATACGTGTGTGTGTGTGTGTGTGTGTGTGTGCCCCTAGACATCTGCCCTCAGCTTCAGCTTAAGGGGATACCTTATTGAGACTGACTGGTCACTTTTAATACGTGTACATTATATTGTGTACCAATCAGCAGGAGGGTCTGTGTATAGTTGCAGTCTAAAAATAAGAATAATAGAATAAATCTACACTTTTATAATACACCTAGCTAGCACTCACATATTCCTTCTCTTCTCTCTACAGACATATAAAATGCATCTTCTCAGTACCAATGGCCCGATAGACGTCCTTGTCTGTCCGGAGGGAGACAGTGAGCATTCTTCCTCTACCACGTCCTCCTCCGTGGCTAGTACTCCCGTTAAAATGGCCTCCCCTCACACGCCTAAAGAGATATCCCTCGGATCAATGGCCGCACCCCATGACTCAGACCTGGACGGGTTGTTCCATGGCAGTCACTCTATCAATAGTTCTCATTTATCGGGTGATTGTGGGTTTATACCCGCTGATGTATTTGAGTCTCTCTCTCCACCGCTCAACGGAGATGACTTTTATTCATCTTTATCGCCGACGGAAGGGATATTAGAATTATTTGATTTAGCTTAGAAGTATTATTAATTTATTATTTAAATTATCATCATACATTATTATTATTATTATTATTATTATTATTATTATTATTATTATTATTATTATTATTATTATACATAAATACATACATTATACATTCACAAGTAAACTATTTGCCACCTCTAAAAATAGTAAATATTTAATTATAAATAATAATAATAGAAAGTTATTATTATCATTATTATTATTATCAGCAAGACCACACACTTCATCACAATTTTTGAAAAAAATTATATTCTATAACCTCGTTCCGTCAAAACCTAAAGTGGGCGGGTGAGAGATTATTAGACAAAAATTGACATACTCTCTCTTTATTGGTTGGTTTTGAATCCGACCTCGCGGCAGGAGGGTCTTCAAACTCCTTAGATACAACAACAAGGAACTCTGATTGGTCGTCACTACTGTATGAATACTGAGAGCCTATATTAACCAGCTGAAGGGAGGGGAGGAGCATGTGAAATAATAATAATAATAATAATAGGAGGCTATCTTACTTGAGTCATTTTCCATCCATCAGAGAGGGTCGAGAGCATTCTTGTTAGCTCTCCTTCCTGGCAATGTAGTACCCTATACACCTGCTTCTGGTCACCAACTTGTACCTAAAAATAAAACAATGTAATGTACTAAAATAGAACACACATCATGTATGGGTATAACTATAAGGCCCAGTGTATCTCAAGGTGTGTATAGCTGTAATGTAATACTTGAGGACTGAGATATCTGCTTCATCTGAAGCTGTAGACAGATATTAAGGGACTCAGGTATTACATTACTGGTAACTGCATATGCGTCTTACTGTTGTGTCTCTTCCATTCTTCTTCTCAGTTAACTGTTCAACTAATGATTGGATATTGTAGAATTCAGCTTCTTCTAGAACACCTAGTGGGAAAGAAAGAGAGGGGGAGAGAGAGAGGGAGGGAGAGAGAGGGGGAGAGAGAGAGAGAGGAGGAGAGGCATAAATTTTACAAGTTAATTGTGGTCCATAAATACTGATATTCATATTTGAAATGTTTTTAATATACAAAACAACAGTCCTTACTAGTAGAGGGTACTCTCCCAAGAGGTTAATGAGTACCACAGGAATTACCATTAGTGATACTTTCCGTAACGTATCAATGTCATCAATAGTATAATCATTAGCTTATTTTTATAACAGGCTAAACAATGATTTGGGAAAGTGTTTAGCAACTCCAGATAAATAAGAAACACAACTGATATCAGTACAAAAAGGGACAACAATACACTATAAAGAGGTTTCACTGTAGGGCCCTCTCTAAATATGTACATACATCATTAGTTTCTAGAGTACTCCTCCTACTGATTCAGGGCTGTCAATGGTTTCATGGGCTATTACTTTCTCTTATCACAGATAATTATACTGTGTATCTATGCCCTTATACACCTATACTGCAGAGTCTGGGTTGTAGTAACATACCCCCACCACTGCTATAAATACACTGGCAGCCAATGAAGGATGAAGATACAATGCTTACATAGTGTCTATGGACTATAGGTTTAGCTCAATACATTGACTAGTATTCATAAAAGCAGGTGCTATAGAGCTAGGGCTAGTAGATAGACAGCACAATAAGGACATCTTTCTATATATAATACAACAATTCAAGAATGAGAGCCTCTGATGTATTCTCTATATCTATTGTCATTCATTATGCATTCAGTGCATAATATTATAATAAAGGCCTTGGGTCCTACTGTTATCTTATGATCAGTTTAAAAATAAATTTAGTCTCAGAATATAGTAAATGCCGTGGAATCTACAGCTTGCTTATTGAGCTGGTGTCAAACCAAAGAAAGTGTGTGTGTGTACTACAAGTGTATATACCATTCACTAGTAGGAGGCATTACAGCTCACGCATAAATAAATGTAGTAATAATAGCGGAGATAATGGAAACATGTTATGAGATAACACAAATTAAATTTGGTATTTTAAACAGTCGGTGTTTACATTGAAATGACCCACACACACATGATACTATACACACACACATAATACTACTCTTAATAATACTATAGTATAGGAGTACACTCCATGTAAAAACACACTATTAACACATGTACTTGAGTAATTCAGGATAAAGACTCAAACTTCTCTCGTGTGAATAAACCAAACCATTTAAAATTTAAACATAATAATAATTATTATATTTTTACTAATCGTGTTTAGTTGTTTAATGAGATGATTACTATTACCATGCAAATACGAGTATTAAAAAAATACATGTGTATAAGCATTGCTAAATCGAGAAGTACATTTTGGGAGAATAATCTAACTAAAAATTGGAGACTTTAAAGACTTAGGCTACAAATATGAGGGACAAAAAAAAACTAAAAAAATAGGAGGGCTAGGCTAAATATGGGAGCTAAACCAAGGTCTCCTAAAACTCCCTCTATATGTAACAGGGTGCTGTAATAAGCATTATTAGCCCATTGCTATTACTAACCCATTGAATTGATTCTAGGTATTTGATGTTTCCTTTGTGAATGCATAATAATGGTTTACAAAAACACAAGGCCACACTATATGACAGCTGCTACAAATCAATAGAAGAAGGACAAAAAACAACAGAGTATAATAATAATAATAATAATAATAATAATAATTAATAATTATTATGTACATTTGCTCATTGCATATACAATAGTACTGTACTTACTGTGAAAAGCAATAATAATAATAATTATGATATCAGAATACACAGGAATTTTGAGGGTTCACTACAATCACATTGCAAGCTAAGCAAAACTGGTATGGTACACGAAGTGTGGTTACTCCACCTACCAATACACACCTTTTGAATTAACACCCAACCTTGGGATGTTATATAGTACATGGATGGTACATGTATTTCATGAAAAATGGCGAAGTAAGAATTCTTAATTTTCATAATTTTTCTGATAAATATACATGTCCTTATGTTATATATCAACTTTGAGCTGATTCCGATCAAATTTGGATTTTTTTTACAATTTTTTTAATTTGCTCAAAAATCAGGCCAAAGTCCCTGTACTATAGTACAGGGATTTTAGCCAAATTTTACCAAAATTGACTAGGAAAAAATTCTTCATTTTTATAATTTTTCTGATATGTATACATGTCCTTATGTTGTATATCAAGTTTGAGCTGATTCAGATCAAATTTGGATTTTTTTTACAAAATTTTAAAATTTGCTCAAAAATCAGGCCAAAGTCCCTGTACTATAGTACAGGGATTTTAGCCAAATTTTACCAAAATTGACTAGGAAAAAAATTCTTCATTTTTATAATTTTTCTGATATGTATACATGTCCTTATGTTGTATATCAAGTTTGAGCTGATTCAGATCAAATTTGGATTTTTTTACAAAATTTTAAAATTTGCTCAAAAATCAGGCCAAAGTCCCTGTACTATAGTACAGGGATTTTAGCCAAATTTTACCAAAATTGACTAGGAAAAAATTCTTCATTTTTATAATTTTTTCTGACACAAATACATGTTCTTATGTTGTGTAGCAAGTTTGAGCTGATTCCAATCCAAATTAGATTTTTTACAAATTTTTTAAGTTCCTCAAAAATCAGGGCAAAGTCCCTTTACTATTAGTACAGAGATTTTGGCTGAATTTGATCAAAAGTGACTAAAAGAAAATTCTCCATTTTTATAATTTTTTCTAATGCATATACATGTACTAATAAGTTTGAGCTGATTCAAATCAAAAAACTTTGCTCAAAAGTTCGACCAAAGTCCCTACCTGTACCATAATACATGGTCATTGGCCAAATTTCATCAAAAATGACAAGGTGAGAATTTTCATTTTTTTTGTAGTACATGCACTTACATGTATGTTATGCAGAAATTTTTGGATTATCTAAAATTGCTCAAAAATATGGGATACCTGTATGACTAGAAGAAATTTCTCCAAAATTACACTTTTTCTTTGAAGTTTATGATTCCGAAAACATTTCAGCATACACACTTATAATCAGTGGGTGTGGTTATCCCCACGATTTATAATCTAAACTACACCCACTTAGGCCTCAAAGAAAAATAGCTATAATATCGAAAACATATGAAGGTTAGTTTACGAAGGCTAGTTTGTGTATAAACACAACAACTCCATAAGAGGCTAATGATATCATTAGCAAAGCACTAATATATGGCTAGTGTGATTTCACTGCTATTAACTGCTCCCTACAAATGGTAGCCACTAATAAGCACAAAATAGCACACAAGCATCACTATGAGTCATCATGAGTCATTATGAGTCATTATGAGTCATCATATGATACAAACAATCCCATTATTTACTCGACACAATGAATGAGCTAAGCTTTGTTTACAAAATAACAAACATAAAACGTGAATTAGTAAATTACTTCATCTGGTGACTTTAATTGCTACATGTACATGTAAATTACAGAATAGCAAGCAGTACTGAATGTACATGCAAGATTACCATTTATTAAAGACACCAAAAAAATCAAAGACATGTTTTAATTCAAAGAAAACCTACCTATTCTATAGACTACACTAAAAATAAAATACCAATGTAATGACTTACACGGGAAAATAATTTTAAACACTACTATCATATTACAAGTGATTTATATTGTCTGGAGTAACGGAACAGTGAGCTAAGCATCCAGTTTTGAATTGTGAGTAATAATTGAAGTGTTGGGGTGATGTAGTGGAGGGGGTTTCGTTCTTAGTCTTGTGCACCAGACCCAAGACTACACAGCCAAATATATTCAGGCCTGATTCAAAATGTTGCACAAAATCAGTACTGGTAGAGCCCTGTTGGCTATCATTGCCGAATCATGAAAGTCAGTCTGGCCCGATCCAGTATAGATGCTTATCATGCCTGTACTGTGACTGACTCCATGATTGTATCAGGACTGATTGCCCAAAATCCATGGTCCATGCCTGATGTCAGGCCTGGTTTCAGGCAGAATCAGGCCTGATCAACGTGATTATATTTCGCTGTGTAGTTTGGCTCTACTATTTTTTTTTTAATTTTAGCTGACAGTAATTAATTTAGTACTTCAGTATGAGTACAAGCAATTAAAATTAGAATTTTAAGGTAATTAAGATTAATAATGGTAGAATGTGTCACGCCTTTAATTAAAGCGCATACCATACCATCAATGTGAAGGGTTGGCTCTACAATGATCTTTCCATGCCTGAGGTAGTTAAGTATCACTGGAAAGTAACGAGAGTCTCTATCGATGAGATAAGCACCAGTTTCATCCTAACATAGGGATAGGAAGGGGTAAAAGGATGGGTCTATCTCTCTCTCTTACCTTTAAAGAAGGTAAATCAGGATCATCTAAGCAGAGTCTGGCCAGGAATGACTTCTTCTCCTTGCAGAGGGTGGTCTTTGTGGTCATAAAGAGAGTTCCTCCGACATTTAGCTTAACCCATTCATCTTTTGCTGCCACCTCGGAAGCCATTTTTCTTTTAATAACTATTAATGACTTGATTTAGCCCAGCCCACGTGCATTAATTTTACCGATTATTTATAAAGTGAAGAATTTGAGAAGAGGAGAGAAAGCTGAGAGGAGAGCTAGAGATGGCTGCTGAAGTCAATGGCTCTGTTAGGAGTAGCAAGCCTCCTCGTAGTTTGGAGCGAGGTTCCTCTGCCCCTGTTATCCACAGAACAGCAACTACACCTACCTCTCCCCCACCGCCATTCCCCCCACCGTCAGGACATGAATTCAAGAAGAAAACTTTCTACAAGCTCACTCACTGCCAGCACTGCACTGAAGTCCTTTGGGGGATAAAGAACCAAGGCCAAATGTGCACGGGTTAGCCTTTAAAATTTAAAATTAAACCCGGGTGCATGACTAAAATAGGCTGCAAGCTCTTTGATCTCCAAATTATATTATTACTATCTTGAGACTGGATTATAACCTAAAGCCTATAGTCTTCTTATCGTTACTATTATCACACTTGCGTAGTATTCCCTGTCTCTGTGTTTATTATTTTTGGCTAACTATACTCATTTACCTTATAAAGGAGTGGCCTCTGTTTTTGTAGCCAAACATTTAATTATGTGGATGTTTGTTCTACTCTTCCACACTGCAGGACTCCTGCAATTGGCTTCACGCGTACATGCACACTCTGTATCTATGTATACTTACAACGTGTATGTAGTGTAGAGATAGTACAACTGCATGTAGCTGAACACGTGTGCCAGCTGCTCCATCTCATTGGGCCGCATGCGTTGTAAACGAGTCATTGTGCAAAGAGCTGTAATCATAACTTTCTTTCCTCTAGTGTGTAATTTCGTGTGTCATGAGAGATGCTTGCCTTCGTTAACTGTTGACTGTACTCACTTACTGTCGGAGCAGATAACAGTATGTAACACTATTATTATTATTATTTTCATCATTATTATTATTATTATTATTTTATTATCATTATTATTAGTTGTAGTACTCTTGTTATTATTGCTACTATTATTGTGTAGAATCCTATTGGTCACACTTGGATTGGTCCTAAATCATCAGCTAATAAGAGGAAATGGTGTAATGTTTGCAGAAAGAAAATAACAGGATCAGCAATGTATTGTAAAGGTTAGCACAACTGATCCTGATCATGTGATTATCATGTGATCCTCTATCCAGTCTGTCGTAGATATGCTCATAAATATTGTATTGGCCATGAACTGAATAACTGTAAAGAGTGTTCCTCTACCTGCACCACTAAAGTAACTACATGCAGACACACACTGGGTTAATCATTGTTTTACATGGTGTATGTGTTTACAGACTGATTTTGATCATCATTGGATAGAGGGTAACCTTACATCCCATGCAAAATGTGAAATGTGTACTAAGCCGTGTTTTACTGATCTGTGCTTAACTGGGTTTCGTTGTGGATGGTGTGGAATAACAGTCAGTCGATAATATATTATTTATCTTTATCTTAAGTATGTTTTGACAGTTACATTCATCTTGTTTCAATGCTTTCATAAAAAGTGATAAATGCAAAAGTTGTGATTTTCGTGATCTTTCATACATGATCCTACCACCATACTGTGTATCAATGCCAATAAGTCAAAAGACTCTACAACAAGATGAAACTCTAGAAGGTATGAAATATCTCAAATATTATATATAAATATTGTTTTTTTAGATGTAACTGAATTATTCAGTGATGAAGATGAAACCAATGCTAAAAGTATACACACACACACACAAACTGGCTGGGTTACTGTATTACTATTATTAATAGGTAGAGCAGTCATTGTTATTGATGGTAGTCAGGTTAATAAGAAATGGAGAAAGGGGACACTGCACCCAATACATGTAGATCATAAAATGACAGTCAATGAATTATTGGTAAGATGGATAATGTTGAGTGTACTTTTATGATATTAACTACTATTAGCGTATTAGCCTCAGAAAGTGCAGTGTACCTCGTGCAAGTGATGAATATTATTTGACGCCTTCATCATCAAGAGAAGAAGCTGATCCCAGTACAATATTGAGTGGTGATGATATCATTTATAATATACCTCAATCATATCCTGGCCCATTGAAACTGTACATCAGAAGAAGAGATACAGCAGTACCTACTTGCACACTGAGGGTATTCAATAATAGATTATCCTCAGGGGTACCTTTGGTTAACATAACAATTGATGAATCATCTGTTGTGTTGGACATAATACAACAAGCATTGACACGATTTGAACTACAAGTAAGTATGTCCTTATCATTAGTATGGATATGCAGTGTGCATTATAAAAGGAGGAAGACCCTAGCGATTACTGTCTTAATGAGATCAGTCAGTCAGGAGGAGTTAGTCAGCGTATGTTACCTGATGATGAGAAACCATGGAAACAAGTGCAGAAATTAAGAAAGGTATGATTAATTAATTACTATACTGTATTAATTATTA
>NW_003546297.1:131727-136125 GCF_000090795.2 Amphimedon queenslandica | reverse complement strand
GAGGACTCTTTGTTAATATTGAATGTCCTGCTAATGCTGAGATATTCTATACAGCGATATCATCAACCAGCTTTCATATAACAGTTGTACCTACTATTAATGTAAGAGAGCCCTTGTACAGCAATAGAATAACTGAGTGATTGTGTACAATAGGAAGAGATGCTAGATGATGCACAAGAGCCCGTACTGGTATTCATTAATGGACGGAGTGGAGGCAATCAAGGGATTGAACTTATTAATGGATTCTCACGTCACCTTAATCCACTTCAGGTCTATGATCTATCAGCAGGAGGACCATTACCAGGGTAATTAATAATAATAATAATAATAATAATGTATAATATTTTTAAAAATAGATTGTATTCATTTCGTAATGTGTCCAAGTATCGTGTGTTGGTTGGAGGTGGGGATGGTACAGTTGGTTGGGTATTGAGTGGACTGGACTTCATGAAAGACCATTTAAAGTGTCCCGTACCACCTTGTGCTGTTCTACCATTAGGAACTGGTACGTATTACTTAACTCCAGTATCAACCCTGCTATCGTATGTATAATTAGGTAATGATTTGGCACGTGCTCTTAAATGGGGAGGAGGGTACACAGGAGAGAAAGTAATGCAACTATTGTATGCTATTGAAGATGCTGATCGCCAACCATTTGACAGGTATAATACATTAATATTGATGCCCTTATGCTGTGTAGAATGTTCAGGATGGTTTTTGATAGTTTAATTGTTAAAGTTTGCTCTAAAATTTGGCAAATCTCTTATTAGGATATTTAATGGCTAGGAGAGAATTTTTCTATTTTATAGGCTTGAAAAAACTTCCTATTTCTAATAATTTTTCTGTTTTTAATAGATGGAATGTGAAGTTTAAAGATATTCAGCAGACTGAAGGAGCTGATGAATGTAAAACTGTTACTATGAACAATTACCTTGGTATTGGTCTTGATGCTCAAATAGCACTGGACTTTCATCAAGCAAGAGAAGATCACCCAGAGAAGTTCAACAGCAGGTAAGGACACCCCATACTAACTGTAGAGTATATACTGACCTTACACTGTGTATGTTCATCATAGACTCCATAATAAAGGAGTGTACTTACAATTGGGAGTACAGAAAACATTCTCAAGAGACTCAAGTGCTGAATTGCATCAAGTTGTTACATTAAAGGTTATCATTGCAATATATTTATTAATTATTATTAATGATAATAATTATGTAGGTTGATGATAAATTTGTGAAACTACCCACTGGACTGAAAGGAATAGTACTACTGAATATTGAAAGGTATTTTACTAAAATTATCATTGTCATTATTATCATTATTATTACTTTTAGTTGGGGAGCAGGCTCTGAACCATGGGGTAGTCAAATTGAAGAAGTAATGTTATATCATTTATTTATTTATTTATTTTTATTTACAAAGGGTTTTGAGAAGAACACCTATAGTGACGGCATGTTAGAAGTAATGGGACTATCAGGACCAATGCATTTGGTAATAATAATAATAATAGTAATACTTATTGATGTACTTATGATCTGATAGGGCCGGATAAAAGGATCACTTCAAAATGGTATCCGTATAGCACAAGGAACCAATGTAAGTATATATATTAATGATAAATATAGCAATAGTAATGATATTGTACTTTTAGATTATGATTACATTGACAAATAACCTACCAGTACAAGTTGATGGTGAAGCATGGCAGCAGACTCCATGCACGATGGAGATCACGTTACTTCCTACTCAAGCCCTACTGCTCAGCAAATCCACTAAGCCTCACTATCAAAAAGGATTGACTAACCGTCAGGCTAGGAGCCTTATTGACAAGAGCTCTGAGACTGCTGCCTTGATTGATGATACTAATTTCAGCTCAAGAAGAACAAGACAGGAACTAAAGAAAGGATCATCAGCAAGTGCTTTATTCAAGTAGCTGTCTGTGTTGCTTTAAACTCCACTACTCCAGCCATACTAATCCTTTAATTTTAATACTTTTCTCTTCTCTTTTTCCTTTTTTTTTAAAGTTTGACAGTTGTTTATCCACAGTGCTTGTCTTATTTTTGCTTTAGTTTTAAAGGATATTTTAGCTTATCTGTTACTATTATTTTAAACAAGAATCAAATGCATACAAGATTATTATTATTATTTTTCAGTTCTTTTCTCTTGTGAGCTTGTTTATGCTTTGTGCTAGTGAGCAATCCCAGCAATGTTATTATATTTTTGTCAAAACATTATCGTTAATGTTTATTTAAACATTTCTTCAAACTATTGATCTTGCAAGCTGTCACATTCAAATTGCTAAGAGTGCTGCTATCCTCTTATCATAATGATATGATTATCAAAAGCTTTCAATTACATCCCAAAATTGTTTATACTATAATCTGCACTTGACCTGTAGGGGCTACTACTGGTATAACTTTGATTATAAATTTTCATGAAATATTTTATATGACACAAACATAATATTATAGACATAAAATATATAATCATTGCATTAATAATAAATTCATGTACTCGTATATATATATATATATATATTCTATGTATTAATATGGGTAATAATGGGTTTATCGACTGGATGGTCTTTGCTGATTTGGTGATTTTCTAAGCATTATTGCTCTCTGCTCTAAAAGATTGACCTCAATCTCACAAGGAGTCTGCTGCCATGCCTCACCATCAACTTGTACTGGTAAAGTTGATGAGAAAGAGATTGAAATCTAAAAGTATATATTATCATTACTATTGCTATATCTATCATTAATATATATACTTACATTGGTTCCTTGTGCTATACGGATACCATTTTGAAGTGAACTTTTTATCCGGCCCTATCAAATCATAAGTACATCAATAAGTATTACTATTATTATTATTATTACCAAATGCATTGGTCCTGATAGTCCCATTACTTCTAACATGCCGTCACTATAGGTATTCTTCTCAAAACCCTTTGTAAATAAATAAATAAATAAGAAATAAATAAATGCAACATTACTTCTTCTATGTGACTACCCCATGGTTCAGAGCCTGCTCCCCAACTAAAAGTAATAATAATGATAATAATGACAATGATAATTTTAGTAAAATACCTTTCAATATTCAGTAGTACTATTCCTTTCAGTCCAGTGGGCAGGCTCACAAATTTATCATCAACCTACATAATTATTATCATTAATAATAATTAATAAATATATTGCAATGATAACCTTTAATGCCATGACTTGATGTAATTCAGCACTTGTGTCTCTTGAGAATGTTTTCTGTACTCCCAATTGTAAGTACACTCCTTTATTATGGAGTCTATGATGTACATACACACACAGTGCAAGGTCAGTATATGATATACAGTTAGTAGGGGGTGTCCTTACCTGCTGTTGAACTTCTCTGGGTGATCTTCTCTTGCTTGATGAAAGTCCAGTGCTATCTCAGCATCAAGACCAATACCAAGGTAATTGTTCATAGTAACGGTTTTACATTCAACAGCTCCTTCAGCCTCAGATATCAGCTGGAAATCCTCTTTAAACTTTACATTCCATCTATTAAAAACAGAAAATATAGTAAAATGAAGCAGATTTAAAAAATTAAATATAGAGAATTATCTCCCCCAGCCATTTTTGATTATTGAAAGTCTAAAAAAAGTTTTGCCAAATTTTAGAGTAAACTTTAATAATTTACAAAGTATTTAATTTTATCAAAAACCATCCCAAACATTCTTTCTACACAGCATAAGGGCATCAATATTAATTTGTTATACCTGTCAAATGGTTGGCGATCAGCATCTTCAATAGCATACAATAGTTGCATTACTTTCTCTCCTGTGTACCCTCCTCCCCATTTAAGAGCACGTGCCAAATCATTACCTAATTATACATACAATACCAGGGTTGATACTGGAGTTAAGTAATACGTACCAGTTCCTAATGGTAGAACAGCACAAGGTGGTACGGGACACTTTAAATGGTCTTTCATGAAGTCCAGTCCACTCAATACCCAACCAACTGTACCATCCCCACCTCCAACCAACACACGATACTTGGACACATTACGAAATGAATACAATCTATTTATTAAAATATTATAAATTAATATTAATCATTATTATTATTATTATTATTAATTACCCTGGTAATGGTCCTCCTGCTGATAGATCATAGACCTGAAGTGGATTAAGGTGACGTGAGAATCCATTAATAAGTTCAATCCCTTGATTGCCTCCACTCCGTCCATTAATGAATACCAGTACGGGCTCTTGTGCATCACCTAGCATCTCTTCCTATTGTACACAATCACTCGGTTATTCTATTGCTGTACAAGTGCTCTCTTACATTAATAGTAGGTACAACTGTTATATGAAAGCTGGTTGATGATATCGCTGTATAGAAAATCTCAGCATTA
>NW_003546297.1:108201-130172 GCF_000090795.2 Amphimedon queenslandica | reverse complement strand
TCATCACTGAATAATTCAGTTACATGTACATCTAATGAAAAACATTAATTATATATAATATTTAAGACATTTCATACCTTCAAGAGTTTCATCTTGTTGTAAAGTCCTTTGACTTATTGGCATTGATACACAGTATGGTGGTAGGATCATGTGAGAAAGATCACGAAAATCACAACTTTTGCATTTATCACTTTTTATGAAAGCATTGAAACAAGATGAATGTAACTGTTAAAACAGTTAAGTTAAGGATAAAGTATTATTATTATCTACTGACTGTTATTCCACACCATCCACAACGAAACCCAGTTAAGCACAGATCAGTAAAACACGGCTTAGTACACATTTCACATTTTGCATGGGATGTAAGGTTACCCTCTATCCAATGATGATCAAAATCAGTCTGTAAACACATACACCATGTAAAACAATGATTAACCCAGTGTGTGTGTCTGCATGTAGTTACTTTAGTGGTGCAGGTAGAGGAACACTCTTTACAATTATTCAGTTCATGGCCAATACAATATTTATGAGCATATCTACGACAGACTGCATAGAGGATCACATGATAATCACATGATCAGGATCAGTTGTGCTAACCTTTACAATACATTGCTGATCCTGTTATTTTCTTTCTGCAAACATTACACCATTTCCTCTTATTAGCTGATGATTTAGGACTGATCCAAGTGTGACCAATAGGATTCTACACAATAACAGTAGTAATAATAACAATAGTACTGCTACTAATAATAATGATAATAGTAATAATAATAGTGTTACTTACTGTTATCTGCTCCGACAGTAAGTGAGTACAATCAACAGTTAACGAAGACAAGCATCTCTCATGACACACGAAATTACACACTAGAGGAAAGAAAGAAAAAGAGATGAACCAGCTAATATAAAATTGATTTTTAACTCTATAATTAGATTACAGTATTAATCAAGTGTTAATTATGAAAATAAATAATAAACTAATAAATGCTAGACTGCAAATATTGCTGTCTGTCAAGTGTATCATTACTATAAACAATTTATAAATGCATTTTGAAATTTTAAATGCAATTTTTTTAAATTTTGAAAAATTTTGAATTTAAACCTATCTCAGGTGGTAAAACATCCAGTCTCAGGTGGTAAAACTCACCTCTTGATAAATAATTACAAGTCTGAGGTGGCAAAGCGCACCTCTTAATAAATAATTACAAGTCTCAGGTGGTAAAATGCAAATAATTACAAGTGACTCTTTTTATAGCACCGTGTCCACTATCTATGCTTAGAGTATGCAGGTGGTACATAGTTTAGATAGGAACAATACTCCTCCAGGAGGTACTTAGCTTGTTTAAAACCTATTTATAAGATACAGCAAGATCTTACCAGTGCATTGGTAACCTTGGTTCATTAGTCCCCAGAGAAGCTCTGAGCACTGGTGGCAATATGTTGGTTTGTAGTAGGACTTGACTTTAAACTCGTGTCCAGTTTTAACGGCAGCCGTGAGTGGATCTTTAATCTTGTTATTTGAAATGAAATTCAACGGTCTATATCCGCCAGATTTCACAGTGCAGCTCATCTTCCTTGACTCCATTAGACAACGATCATGGCTAATTGCATTACACACTAAATAAGGAAGCATGAAATCACACTAATTATGATAATTCACACATCATCTTTAATAAGGACACCAGTGGGCCCACACTGCCTATCCTTAGTACAGAGGTGCCTCATTTTAAAGGCATTTTGTATAAGCTTACATAATGTCCTCATTATAAAGGTGTCCCATTGTAAATTTCCCAATCTCAGGGTGTCCTTATTAAAGAGGATGTATTGTATATAATAGCAGCTATCGTTTCCATTGTTGTATGAGTATAGTAATGACTCAGTGCTATTGTGTTACATTATGATGTTAAAGCATATACCAAACATGTAATTAATAAGGAAGAAGGAGGTTAGTATGCAAACAGTTAATCAGGGAGTAGCAACCACTCCTAAATTTAATGAAAGAGGACCCGGCCCCTGCACAACACAGATAATTGGAAGAGGACCCGGCCCCTCCACAACATAGATAATTGGAAGAGGACCCGGCCCCTCCACAACACAGATAATTCCCTGGCCAATACATATTTGTCCTAGCGGTATTGCTTAAATGTCAAATTAGATTAGCTACCTAAATTCTACTGACATAATAGAAATTAAATCACAGCCAGAACCTACTCACCAGTGCATTGGTACCCTTGGTTCATGATCCCCCATAGTAGGTCTGTACAGTAGTTGCAGTAAGCAGGCTTGTAGAACGACTTTAATCTGAAATCATGACTCATTATCCTTCCTCCTTCTCTTGAACCTATTAAGGAAGGTAATGTGTTTTTATAGCATGTCAGGAAGTATAGGGTTACTTCTTATCACACTCCCTCATTCTTGTGCTTAATAGCAAACAAGTTGATTAACACTTTCAAGTATTGGATAACAAAGCTATAGAGGTATGGTTTAATGCTAGTCAACATGGATTACTGCTAAATGGCATTGGAGTCATTGCTGTTGTTATTGTTGTTGTTGTTGTTATTCAATAAACTACATTTCCATCTGGAATGTAATTAAAATAACAACAGTAATAGATAATGATAATAATGATAATGCATCTATACAGCTCTTCTGCTAAGTTGAAGCAAAATTCATACAACTTTATGAATACAAAGAATTATTAATACTATTGCTACTACATTAGTTGCATCTTGTATTCTTATTATTATCATTATTGGTTGTTATATTATTATTATTATTATTATTATTATTATTTTATTATAAGAACTATGAAAAACAACAACAACTTAAAGAGAAAAAACAAAAACAATATGAATGCCACCCCTTAAAAATGGGGCATTAGATCCAGTAAGCAACAGATTGTTCTTTTATTTGTAAATACCTCACCTTGTTATTTCTTGCTAGTCTCCTACCAGCTAATCCCTGGTCCTGGTTGCTGTTTTTCTAATATTCTCTGTATCTTCTTCTCTTCTTTGGCTTGAACTGAATGCTAGGGCCTATGCTGCTGCAATTAGCTAATTGTATTTTAATTGGGAGACTGGAGCTCTTTCCTTCCTTCCTGCAATGTTGTTCCTTTTTACTTGTTTTTATAGAGAGAACTCCTGTAGTAGGTCAAAAGTGCACTTGTAAACGACACTAGCGGAGCCGGCCACTCCCTAGAATAGGCGTGGTCAAAATATCCGTATACGCATCTATACTATAGTATACGTACGTATACTCATACATTAGGTGTGAACGGAGCTTTCAAATCCTCCGTAATCCTTTTCTTTTGGTAACCATTATGGCTCTTTTTGGTGACGGGGGAAGAACAAGAAGGGAACCACGGAGCGTTATCGAGTTCAGGGCGGGTAAGATGACGCTTTCTGGCACGACAGTCTCCCCTGATGTAAGAAAAGGGCTCGTTTATATGAAATACGAGGACAGTTTAATGCACTTTTGTTGGAAAGACCGAGGAAGTGGTAAATTGGAAGACGTAAGTTATGGCTGACATTAATCGGGTGCATAATTAATTATTAAGAATAGCTGGCTAGCTGAGTGTGATTGGTTTTATTAGGGGTGTGGCTTAAACAGAATTATTTTAATTATTATTAATCAAGTGGGTGGAGTTTTATGTTAATTAGTCAAAAGTAATTGTGTTTTGAAAGTGACATTAACCAGAGTGAAAACTTTTACAAGAAACTTAATCATCTCCAGACATACAAATTATGCTTGTTGTTATAAATAGAAATCTTATTATTGATGTAAAAGTTCGTGAGAAATACATGCAATCTTAATTACAACCTGTCTAGCAGACAGACCGGTTGTAAGTGTAATTACTAATCACATGTACTTCAATCCAATTACTGTATCTATTTATGGAATGTCACAATGTACTCTTAGTCTATTTATAATGCCCTAATCTCATTACTGAGGTTCTGTTTGTATTATGTGTTCCATTACAGGAAGTAAAAGCACAGAATGCCTTTAATTAGTTGTTTATTTTTTATAAGTCGCTTTGGGGGGGTTTAAATTTTGCTATGCAGCATCCTCCAGATCATATAAGTACATTCACATGATTTATTATCATTATTTTAGGATTTTATAATATTTCCTGGCGATGCTAAGCTCCTTCGTGTGTCTCAGTGCACAACTGGTCGAGTCTTTTTGCTAAAATTTAAAGACAACGGGAGAAAGTACTTCTACTGGTTGCAGGAACCGAAAGATGATAAAGATGAAGACTACATGAAGAAAGTAAGTAATAATTGTGCAATTGCTGTTTTTGCTTGTTCCATAAAATTTGCATTTTAAAGAAGACATACATGGTATGTCTTCTTAGAATGACAATTAATTTGGGTAGCTTGAGAATGACAATTAATACTTTAATGGTAATTACCGTGTATGGCTATACACCTTATACATGTATTTTGCGGGGATTAATTTTTTTTTGCGATTTTCGCATTTTAGAAAAATTTGCGAAATTAAAATCTGAAAAATAACATGCTGATTTATGGTAGGTGTGGTAATTACATTAAAATCTCGAAATTTTTATTCGCGAATACAAAAATCCAGCCAAATCGCGAAATTTTATACCTGTGAAACATAGCCGTATACGGCATTTTATGATTGATATCTTAATTTTTGAATATAAAATTCGCAAATAATAATTATTAGCATTTTCTTTTATTTATTAATTGCCGTTATTAGGTCAATGATTGCATTGATAATCCAACAGCAGCTGTGGCTGCCAATTCTGAAAGTGCCATGGGTGAACACAGGTTACCACAAAGCTATATGGGTACGTACCTTTAGTCCTGCTCTGTGTACTGATTATAGAGGGAATTTATGTAGCAAGGGATCTTTACTTTAGACGTACATAACTTAATAATGTTATTAATTAAGGAAAAACACTAAAGATATTAGGGCCAACACCCAATCCCATGTACCCAGTAATTTTAGAGGGGGGGGGGAGTTTTTGCAAATTTGGCATTTTGATAGCCGTTTGCCAAAATAATTAAAACCTGCCATTTTATTTGCTCAATAGCACATGGCCACAAGTCCCCTAAACCAGTCATTAAAATTAGCAATTTCATCACTCCAAAATTATCAGCTATACAGTACACCAAGAGCACTAAGATCAGTGGACTTATGATGTAATTTAATGTACATGATATGAATATACAAATTTAAGGGGGGGTGTGTGTGTGTGTCCTTCCTATTATTAATATTGCCTTTCCCTTCATTAATGATATTACTTGTCATCTGTTTATCCTTTAATGTCTAATTCATTGTTATCCTTCTGTCTCTCTTTCTCCATTTCCTTTTTCTCATATGAACTTTCTGTACCTTTGATACTTTTATTCCATTCTTTATTCTTCCTCCTTCCCTTCCTCCTTTCTCTCTCTCTCTCTCTCTCTCTCTCTGTCTCTCTGTCTCTCTCTGTCTCTCTCTGTCTCTCTGTCTCTCTCTCTCTCACTCTCTCTCCCCCCCTCTATAGCTAATCTTCTTCATGGAGCTGGTTCTGATGGTACAGTAACTCACCAGCAGCTGTTAGAGTTACTAGCAATGAGTGGAGGAGCAGGAGGGGGAGGGGGAACAGCACCCACTGGTACCGGAGGAGGTGGCGGTTCTAACAGAATGGATATACTTCAGTAAGTATAGTGTCAGATAATTATTATATTTAATTAATTAATATAGTGGGCGTGGTCCTGGGTTAGGTGCTGGGCATGTCATTCCAACTGACAGAGCACAACAAAGACCGTAAGTATAATGATATTATTTATAAATTATTTAAAAATTTATTTTTATCATGTGCGTACAATGTACATGTACATGTACATGTATATTATAGACAGCTCCAGATAGGTGACCTTCAAACTGCATTGGAGTCATTACAGATGCCCCCGCCCCCAGCTGGTGAGTAAAGTCATGCGATACTATTGTGAGACTGTTTCTAGGTGGATCTGGTGCTTCTCCTTCCGGTAGGAGAGAAGAGGGAGAGAGAGAGAGTGGCCTCCAGTTGAATGAAGTGCTTACATCTGAGGCTTTGCGTCCGATAGTAAGAGAGGGTGATATTGGTAGTGACCTTGCCCCTCATTTACCACCTACCAATGAGGACACGGAGACTGCTCTTACTTCACCGCAGTTTCAACAGGTATATAACTTTATGTTTTCTGATGCATATGTATATGTTCTTATGTTGCACAGAAATTTTGAGCTGATTCTGATTGATGAGTTTTTAAAGTTGCTCATAAAATCTGGTCAAGTACCCTGTGCTATAGTACAGGGTACTTCATCAAAAATGACCAAAATTTACTAGGAGAGAATTTTCTATTTTTATTGCAGTTTTTGATGCATATACATGTACTTATGTTGTGTAGAAAGTTTGAGCTGATTCCGATCAAAATTGGATTTTTTACGAATTTTTAAAGTTACTCTAAAATCAGACCAAAGTCCCTGTACTATTGGCCAAATTTTGCCAAAAATGACTAGGTGAGAATTCTTCATTTTTATAATTTTTTCTGATACATATACATGTTCTTATGTTGTTTAGAAAGTTTGAGCTGATTCTGGTCAAAATTGAATTTTTTACGAATTTTTAAAGTTACTCTAAAATCGGGCCAAAATCCCTGTACTATAGTACAGGGCCATCGGCCAAATTTTGCCAAAAATGACTAGGAGAGAATTCTTCATTTTTATAATTTTTTCTGATGCATATACATGTTCTTATGTTGCGTAGAAAGTTTGAGTTGATTCCGATCAAAATTGGACTTTTTATGAATTTTTAAAGTTTCAAAAATCTAGCTGCACTATACTAGTACCAAAAATGGCTGGAGAGAACTCTCTTTGTTTTTTATAGGCTATGTCTGTATTCAGTTCTGCTCTGTCCAGTGGTCAATTGGGTCCTTTAGTGAATGAGTTTGGTTTGAATACAGGTGTCTCTAATGCAGCTGCTACTGGTAATGTGGAAGCGTTTGCTGAAGCAATGGAAAAAGAATTGAAGGAAAATAAGGAAGAAAAAGATGAAGAAGGAGGGGCAGGAGGAGGAGGAGAGGATGAAAATAAATAAATAAATAGAACTGTGTGAAAACTCTTCCTCCATCTTGTTGTTAACATTATTCATTGTGTAATTGGCAATTATTTAGTCTGTTATTGTTCTATTTATCCGGATTGCCTCGCCCACTTTGTGTAAAATTGTATTTTACAAGTCATTCGCTTGTCTTGTGACAAAGATTATTTCACACTAACAGAAAGAGAGAAGTCAGAGAACTTAGCTATATAATATAGAGAGGCTTTGGCACTAAAGAACTTCTAATACCACAAATATGAGCTACGACTCGGATGTTGGTCAGTTTTTATAATTGTACATGTATAATATCATTTAATGTATTGTTTTGTTTTGTTTCAAATTTCGTTTCCATTCTTAGCTGCTGCCACCACAGGGCGGGACACTGACTGGGATAAGATTATAAAATTATGCGACAGAATAAGAGAGTCCTTTGGATCGGCAGCGTAAGACATACACATGTATATATACTAATCTGATTATCCTCTCTCTCTCTCCTATTATACTTACTTTCTCTTTTCTCCTTTAGTATGGGGTCGGCGTTAGGTTCTGTAATGAGACGAATAAAGCACTCGGATCCCAATATTCAATGGCAGGCAATTAATGTATGTCATTTCATTTTATGATACATGTACATGTACATGTACCTAATAGTTCACTTTTAATTATGCGTACTTAGTTTTAATGAGGGATCTTTGAAATAAAGTAGCACGTAATTAAGAAAAGTGCACTAAAATTAGTATAGCCAAACTCTTAATATATTAAATGTGCTAAGTACACACAACTTGGCATGTTATTTTAAGCTTATTATCATTTTGTAGCTGCTAGAGGCGTGTGTTAGTAATTGTGGTAAGGATTTCGAATTGGAACTCTCCAAACCTTCATTTCATTCGCAAGTGAAGGACATTCTAACATCAGTGAGTAACAGAGGGATGGGGAGAGTTAATTTCATTTTATAATGTTATCTTACGTTACGTTATTTAATGTCATTCATAGCGTACAGTAGATCAAAGGTCAGTCCATAGGTTAAAGACGCTGTTAGCAACTTGGGCGGCTGATTATAAGGGAAACTCTCAAATGAGGTCTGATATTTTTTCTCTCCTTTGTCCCATTGTTCTCATTGTCACAGTGCCCATATACATGTATGTACTTTTTATTTCTCTCTACAGTGGTTTCAATAGCTTCATAGAGCAGTTAATACGTGATGGTCTCATTGTATTACAGGGCAATCAACCAACTTCTAGTACTGCTGGATTCGGTGCACCTTCGGTAAGTCTCAATGCATTACATGTACATTAGATACAATGTATGTTAATATTGTTATTTTCATAACACACTCTTATTGTGATTTCATAATTATTATTGTACTTCTTTTCAAGATGTACAGCTCTGTGTCGCCTCCTCAGAGAACAAGAGAAGATGATGATTTGCAAAAAGGTACAAAGTTCACTCACAAAATTAAATATATCGTATTTACAATTATAAGTTTGGCTTTGGGCCAAATAAAGATTCAAATGCGTACATATACAGCTTCTTTATAGTTTATGTACATGTACATGTACATTTATATGTACAAAGATTTGTTTATTTTGGCGATTCTTCAAGAAAACTAGATTTACATGTACATATACATGTACATGTACATATACAAACAATCATTGGCAATTTTTTGCAGCCATGTGTCATTGAGCATGTCCGATTGAAAAAAATGGTGGATTTTATGCTGACGCTTTTCTTCAATCTGCCAATATAAATTCCCTACCATTATATTAATATGTACAGTGTACATGTACATGCGGTAATGTACTGTATTTGATATGTTTCTTTATTGTTAGCTATAAGATTATCACTTGAAGAGGCTCAGTCTAAATCAAGTCCTTCAATGTATCCAACCTTCTCTGACTCGCCTCCAACACACCATCCACTACCAGCTGTATGTTGAACACATTTACCGCCTTTTTATTTTATTTTGTGCTTGATTTTGTCCTCCTAGTCTTCCTCCGCCAATCTGACCAGTTTTAATGTGAGGGCAATTTATGATTTTGAGGCCGTCGAAGATAATGAGTTGTCCTTTAAAGCTGGAGAGGTCATCAATGTTATAGATAACAGGTAAATTTAATTACATGTAATAATACATTGAGCCAATGCTTATAAATACAATTCTGGAGTTATGAGCATTTTCGAGAGCTAGAAAAATTTCGAAAAACCATGGGCTGACTATATAGCCTATGATAGTCTTTTCGAAAAATGACCCCAAAATTACCCCCAATTTTTATTACATTTTCTGATACATATTGATATCCTTTTACAAAGAAAGTTGAGGTTCAATTCCCGTGTACAGTATATCATTAGTTATGTATTGAATTCCTTCAGCTGGTAAACAGCATCTGTTCATTTGTTGTTGTCTTGTTGTTACACACAGTGACGAGAACTGGTGGAAAGGGAAGACACAATTAGGTACTGGCCTGTTTCCGGCTAATTTCGTATCACCTGATCTCAGCGCCTCGCCCGAACCAGGTACAGTACATGTACTTAACATTGTATAGCTGCCTATAGCCTGCTTTAATTCTCTGTATTACTATACTACATGTGTATAATTTTAGTGAGGGGTATTTGTATGATTAAAAGTTTATTTTCATATTTTACTGTCTATTTTATTATTGTATTAGTTCGGGGCGAACAGAAAGCTACTGGTAATAATAATAATAATACTAATAATGGAGGTGTGACAGAAGGGGCAGGGTCAGGGAGAGGAGCAAAAGCTAAAGTGACTGAAGTGAACGAGACTCAAGTGGATCTGTTGCTGGACATGCTCAAGAATGCCGACATCAGCAGTGAGAACCCAGAAGAACTTAAAACTCTAAACGAATTAGAAGGTAATGAAATTATAAATAATAATTTATTTGTAAATTGTATTGTAGCTGAATGTAAGTCTATGAAACCAATTGCCGAGAGTAACATTGAAGGATATGACAAGTAAGTGTACATGTACTAGCTGTTGTGTATCATAAACATTTTCTCTCCTACTTCAGACAACTAATGGATATGAATGAAGTCAGTGAAAAACTTCAACAAGCTCTATCCACTTACAGACGGTAATAATAGAATTAATTAATTCTTAACTACATTGTACATATTCAATAGATTATTGCAAGAGAAGCCTCGCCTATTACACAAAGCCACACCCCCTGAGGCCCAGCCCCCACCCTATCAGTACAATACAGGAGAGACGGAGGATTATTATGCTCCGCCCCCTCCAGACGTGACGGGTACCTACCACGGGTCCTTTAATGTAGGAGGGGGTGGGTATAACCCTCCGTATGGAACCGGATATCATCCACCCACTCAAACTGGGGCCTATGCCCCACCCACTAATGATGTTGCCCCGCCCTCTTTCAGTTCCTATCTACCATCATTGCAGCACCAGGGTCCGCCTCCTAGTCATCAGGCCCCACCCACTAATTATCAGTTTAATGGCTATGATCAACAACAGCTTCAAGGAGGAGGAGGAGCTTATGCTCCGCCTACTCATGAGGTTCCCCCACATCATCTATCACCTAATATGAGATCACACCCACCAAACAGGTAATGCAACATTAAAATTAATTAATATTTATTATTATTATTGTTATTGTTATTGTTAGGAGTCCTCCAATGTTTCATCACCAGATGGTAGGAGGGGGCGGGGCCCCAACAGCCGCTCCTAACACTCTTTGGATGAATTCACCACAAGCACAACCTTTGCTCTAAGTATTGTTTAACGATAATAATAATTAATAATAATTAATGATGATCGATAATTTAGTCAGCTATAAACTGTCGTATACTTGTACTTATATTTTAATTACATTACCTATTGTTAATTATTATTGATTATCATTGTCAATTATTATTAATTTCTCTTGTTGATTGACTGTACTATTATTACATCCTCCATTTTAAATTATTATTGACGATCTTATATCCACACTGGCCTGTTCTGTGTACTACTGTATATTGCATCAACTGGACGAATAGTTACAACAAATAATTATTATGTATGCAAAATAATTTGTAAGTATTTATTATAGTAAGAACATTACGTGTACACGTATGTACAATGTATCAGAAGTTCAGAACAATAGCAAATAATTATTTGCTATTTTCAAGAAGTGGCTCCCTCAGTCTTGTATTTTCATCTCCAGGTATCTCTTCGTACTCCATTCTGTTCTTTGGCAATACATTTAGCATGTTTCTCATTTTTACCCAGCAAACGAACTTGCTAAGCCTGCTATTAATCTGGAATCTCTTCAAGAGATGATAAGCCACTAAATAAAAGAAGAGAACCACGATTGGGCCAGCCAAGATGAATACGTATGTTTCAGCAGCATCCTTCTCGCCTGTTGCTCGGTAGTAATAAATCATAACTAAATAGCAGATCAATATGTTGTACAAAACGAACAGATCGACTATATTGGTGACTTTGCTGTGATACGGCTTAATGTATGATTGTGCCACTGTGAATAGAAGAAGGGGGATCATTTGAGCTGAAAGCATCACTAGGGGCTTGTGCCCTCGTAGAAATGTGTAACAAATATAAATGTATAACAGTAACCAGAGTCTTAATCCGAACCAGAATTTGTAGCGATTGCGATAAGGTCCTTGATATGAATCAACAAATGGCCGTATGTATATTGAATATGGTCTCAAGTATCGAATGGAGAGGAGAAGGGAACCAAAAGTCGTGAACAAGAGGAAAGGGAAGAGTATGAAGATCAGTGTGAACAGTGCTATGACTGTCAGAGCAATGTGTCCAGGGTCCTGTCCATAAGGAATGCTTCCATCAATGTACCAGACTGTAAAGTCCCTCTCTGGTGTGTGTATGGTGACTGGAGTTAGTATGTTGATGACGGTGAGGAGCAACTTGGCAAATGAGAGGTACAGCAGCGTGGCCACCACCTGTATTGAGGAATGGGCAATAAAGTTTGCAATTTTTGTGGAGTGATAGCTACTGATGACTAGACCAGCAACAATGAGCAGAAGAAACACTGGGAATGCAAAGAAGGATCCACTTTTAGTGACCGATGTCATGTGACTTGAGAGGCAAGTCGGAAGACTAAGAGTATCATTTAAACATGAGAAAAAGAATGCAAACACCTTGATGTACAATGGTTTTTTATCCAACTTATGATATAAGAAAGTGGCTTGTATGTTTGCATAGAAAATGATGGTTCCAAGGGTTTCGTTGGCAATAGTGAGTCGAGTTAGGAACAGCACGAGGATGGTCAATAATGATATTACAATGACACCAACAATGGTCCAAATATGAAAATACCTGCACTTAAGGCACTCTGTTGTTCCCCATGCTACGCTATAGCCCTCAAGACACTCACCACAAAGGACTCCTGTTCTGTGACCATGACACATCTCATCCCAATCCTTGACATTGGCTCTTGAAATCCCATTCACACAATAGCCAGATGGACAAGTAGGAGAATAGCCTAGCACTTTCTTGATATTGGCCCCTGATGATGAATGCTCTAGTCTGTCAGTATTATTGTTGTAATACACTGGTCCTAGCCATGCGTTTGCTTTGATTCCTATTTGAAAGGTGTTGATATCACACTCGTTTGTTATGTTGTTTTCCAAAAGGAAAGAGTGACATTTGCATCCATCGAGTTTCAGTTCAAATCCCAAAGGACAATCATTCACATTGAAACTGATGCTCAAAAATGGCAATTGCCCCAAAATTGCTACATGCGCGTAGGTAGTTGCTGAATGCTGCATACCTAGTGTATAAAAAATGGTCAAGTTCAACATTGTACAGTCTTTACTGCCAAGCAATTGGACTCTTTGTTCTGAAGGCACTGTCCATTGTTCTGACTTGTCTAATGACTTGTCATTAGAAATAGTTACTGCCACAGGAGAATAGACTTGTTTTCCATTGCTGTCTAAAGCAGAAATGTTTATTTGTATCAGTTTCCCTGGATACACTCCAGTAAGGCGATACTCAGTTTTATTTGGTTCATTGCAAAACTCCAATTTAACAGGAGGCGAAGACACATTTTGATTCATTGCATAATCTTTTGGACTATATTTTAAAATATGCGAATTGATTGTGTTCTTACATTTTTTACTTATTCCTTTAAAATAGATTGCATCTCCTTCAAGATATGCAGCGTTTTCAATGAAAAAGAGTTCTCGGCCGGTTTTTTCAAGGAAATAAACTGGACAGTATTCATTTTCAGAGTATATGGCTCCTCCATATGAGTATGCTGTGTTTTCTATAAACTTTACTATTGCCAGAGAGTGAAACACCACTAATGAATTTGACTGGAGATTCAGAGCTGCACCGTGCAGAGCTCTGTTCTTTTGAAACAAGATGTACCCAAGCAATCCAACATTTGAAGAGTAGGCTGAGATGGCTGAACCCATATTGTATATGAAAGAAGTAAAACCTACAATTATGCCAAGTTTTATGTTGACAAACTGTATTGCAGGTATTTTAGAGAAATATATTAATTTTCTGCCAGTTGTGGGTATGCCATTGTTTGTGACAAAGGAGTCCTTTAATGTAATGGTGAAATCAGCTTGTTCAGTAACCTTGCTTCTTTTATTATACTCCAAAAGAAAACTGTGTACGTATAAACCAAAAGCACCATAGGAAGCTACATTATTTAGAAATTCTACTGTGTCCAGAACAATTGGTGGTACCCAAAAGTCTTTATTCATCCCAATAGCTATATATGCTCCACCTCCATACCCAGCAGCATTTTGAGCCATTATTGAACCATTGTTGAGACATATAATGCATTTGCTTACTTGATCTGGTTTGAGTTTGACAGAAACAGGTGCTACAACTACAGAATACACAGTCAGACCCCCTCCATTTGTTGTCGCATCATTTTGAGAGAGTATGAAAGTATCAAAATGAATGAGAGGTCCCAAAAATCTTCGCATCTCATACAGCAATAAAGCACCTCCACCCATCGTGTTATGTATCAAATGCAAGTCATAGAACAGTATTTGTGATGTATGATTAAAATTCACATCTCCTAGAAGAATAGTCAGTCCACTTGAGCTTATGTTATAAATGGGGACCCTTGTTCTACTGTGCTGAAAGAACTTCTGTACATCTACACGATGGTACCAATTGACATTACATTTGATCCATAGAGTCTTGACATTAATCTGAGTGGAATTCCATTGACTTGAGCTGTAATAGTAAATTAGCAGACCACTGGTAATGCAAACTGCTTTATTGTCCCTGTAAATGCAGAGGTTATCGTTGCTGCTGTAATTTATAGTAACGGTTTCAATGTACACCATTCTAGAGTCACTTATTATCATCCCATAACCGCAGTAATGACCTTTTATTGTGATACCACTCACCCTGACATTAGTGCTACCTATGATTGCCAATACTGCACTTGTTTCTTGTCCAAAATAGATCCTTGAGGTATTGATAGAGGCTACGAGGGAGCCAATATTTCCTCCACAGTGATGAAATGTAAGCCGAGAAATGTTCAAACTTGTTATATTATAAAAACCTAGGCCACCGCCACCATGATTACCATCCTTACTGCAGATAATTTGAGCTGATCTTGATGCACTGTCGCTGGAGAGTATGAAATTAGTAAATGAGCTAATCATGCATGAAACATCACTGCTCAGTATGTGCTCACCATGTGAATCAAGAAATAGGATGACACTTGATGATAGATTGCCATATCCTTCACCACACAAGTAATAATGGAGGGATCCATGCAGGCTTGCATTATTCCTTGTGCTTGGTTTAACATGTATGATCTCAGTGCATGTAGCAATGCCTGTTAAACAGAGCAGGAACAACCAACATTGATAATGCAAAAGCATGTCCATCACTATAGTTATCGAGTGCTATACTACTTAATGATCAGTTAACCCTATTTATAAGATTGGCAGATTATCACTTGAAATTGAATGAGGCATGGTGTAACTCTTATGGGACACAACATGCTATAGTATATTTTCCTTAAAAGTATGCATTGCTAAAACTGTACATGTAAGAGCATAGTGTGAATTGGCAGTGGACATATGCATGCATGATAAAAAATTTTGGGACCTATATTATCAATCTTTTTGATCTTGGGCTCTGCACTAATAACTGTCTAGCTTCACTACCCAATTTGCAAAACTATAATAGTTGATTAAATAAAACATTATGGCTGCAAAATAATTATAATGGCCAAAGTGATATAAATTATGGGTAGGCGTGGTTTCACGTGTCATGGAGCTGGTAAGTTTCTTGCTTTACATTTTACTTGGTTTCTTTCCAAAGTATTGTCTAGGTAGTAGGCCATGGCAGCCTTGTTATGTCATACGAGTGGAAGGTGTCACCATTATGCTGGACTGCACATTGGATCTTTTTGAATTACTCAACTTTTTCCCTTTACCATTGGTTTACAGGTAAGAAGGGAAGCAGCTAGTCCACACCTCTGTTTTATTAATTTTTTTACAGTGAAAGGCTATCTTCAACTCCCTTTTGTGAGTTAAATAATTTCACTAGCAATGAACAGTCCGAAAATAACATCGTAAGTTAATTAATCATTAATTGTAATAATATGTAATTATTTTACGAGCAATTGAGCATCAAATTTTACACTTATATAATTATTTTTACATAATTATTTTATAGTTTCGTGAGATAATTGGTCGTATTCTTATTGACTCTCTTCCACTCGTTCGGATTCCTGAGGTATATGCATGTCTCATTCTCAGTTTCTCATTCTCATTCCTTCTGTATGAGAATGAGTGTATGAGTATCGAAATCACATACGTTATGATTATATTGTAGACAAAGTTGGTCGATTTCTCAATGGTCGACGTGCTCTTGATTTCAAACTGTTTCTCCTTTCTTTCACTCCCTTATCTTTTTGAGGTACTAAACATAATAAGAATTTATTTCTTTACAGTACATGTACTATACATGTATGTGTGCATGTACATGTATGTCTCTTTTTATTTCATTCCTTCCTTTAGTTTATTTTCTCTATAAAATGTTCCCTCTCCCCCCCCCCTCTTTCTCTCTTTTTTTTTCTTTTTCTATCTCTAGTTTGGTTTTTCTGGTAAAGTTTATGCTACAGAGCCAACCAAACAATTGGGAAGGTACTATTAACACTTACATGTATATGCTTGTTAAAGTTGCTCTAAAGGCCCTTGTATTATTATGGGCTGTATAATAGTCCATGCTTTTTCAAAATTTACTTGTTAAAACAGGTGTAACTTCAAAAATTGAAGCTGGAATCAACTCAAACTTTCTACACAGCATAAGAACATCAATATGTATCAGAAAATACAATAAAAATTAGGGGTGATTTTGGAGCCATTTTTTGGAAAAAAGCATGGGCTATAGTACAGGGTATTTTTCAGAATTTTCACATTTTCTTAAAATGGCCGTAACTTGAAAAATTGAAGTTGGAATCAACTCAAACTTTCTACACAGCATAAGAACATCAATATGTATCAGAAAATACAATAAAAATTAGGGGTGATTTTGGAGCCATTTTTTGGAAAAAAGCATGGGCTATAGTACAGGGTATTTTTCAGAATTTTCACATTTTCTTAAAATGGCCGTAACTTGAAAAATTGAAGTTGGAATCAGCTCAAACTTTCTACTCAGCATAAGAACATCAATATGTATCAGAAAATACAATAAAAATTGGGGGTGATTTCGGAGCCATTTTTTGGAAAAAAGCATGGGCTATAGTACAGGGTACTTTTAAGAATTTTGGCATTTTCTTAAAATGGCTGTAACTTGAAAAATTGAAGCCGGAATCAGCTCAAACTTTCTAGACAGCATAAGGACATCAATATGCATCAGAAAATGTAATAAAAATTTGGCGTGATTTCGGAGCCATTTTTTGGAAAAAAGCATGGGCTATAGTACAGGGTACTTTTCAGAATTTTGGCATTTTCTTAAAATGGCCATAACTTGAAAAATTGAAGTCGGAATCAGCTCAAACTTTCTACACAACATAAGGACATCAATATGTATCAGAAAATGTAATAAAAATTTGGGGTGATTTTGGAGCCATTTTTTGGAAAAAAGCATGGGCTATAGTACAGGGTACTTTTCAGAATTTTGGCATTTTCTTAAAATGGCTGTAACTTGAAAAATTGAAGTCGGAATCAGCTCAAACTTTCTACACAGCATAAGGACATCTATATGCATCAGAAAATGTAATAAAAATTTGGCGTGATTTTGGAGCCATTTTTTGGAAAAAAGCATGGGCTATAGTACAGAGTACTTTTAAGAATTTTGGCATTTTTTTTAAAAACAGCTGTATACTACACTCTAGGCAGTTAATGGAGGAATTATGTGAATTTCTGTATCGCTTGCCTACACCATCAAAGAATTGGAGAGATGAATCAATACTACAGTAAGCTCTCAATCGACATATGATGATCATGTGACATTTTTAGATCGTTGCCCGAGTGTGCCGTTAAAACCCTAACTGATGTTAACTCTTGGAAATCTTTTTATAAGCAAGTTATATTATTTTGCATTTTTGTACTATACAAATATACCACACCCATTAATTAAATGTCATTATAGGTCGGATGACATCACATCAGCTATTTCTATTGTTCAAGGAATCAGCTACGGACAAAAACTGGTTAAATGCATTGTCAATGAGCTTATTTATTAATAGTTTTGATGATTGTAGGATCTCTTTGGTTCAGTACAAGCGACTGCTCTTAGTTCGGGGTATTGCCTTGGGAGCTGCAACTGGTTAATGGAGACTAAATATTCAAAGGTGATCAATTATTACTCTTTTTTTCCTCTCCCTTCTTTCTTCTCTCCTCCCCTCTCTCCAATGTATTCTTCTCATTAGATTTCTCTCATTATTTATCCATGAACTCATTACATTAGATATACTGTACATGTACACGTACTCTCATTATTCATCAATACTGACCCTTCACACTATAGATTGGTTATGTGTCTTCTTCCTCCACATTCACGACTCATCCCTGTCCAATGGAGAGACAGTCCCTCTTATCCTGTGATGCGCTCATTCTCTCGTCTCTCACCAACGCTCCGTCAGCTAACCCTGACACAATGCTAGGAGAACTGTGCACTAAAATGGGTTAGTTAATAGGGAGGGGGAGCATCTAATGATTGTAGTGTATTCGTTTCATAGCAACAACACTGAGGGGAGGTGGGAACGTCCTTATACCATGCTATCCTACGGTAAGAGACAGAAAAAAATTATTATGTACTTTAAAAGTTTGTTTAGTTATTGTTGATAATTATATAAAAAATTTTGTAATTTTTTTAGTTATTATTGATGGTTATAATTGATATAGGGCGTGGTTTATGATTTATTGGAGTGTCTCCATACATTTCTCGATAACGCTGGTCTGGTCGGTGTCCCCGTCTACATGATATCGCCAGTTGCAAAAAACTCACTGTCACTTGCTAATATATACGCCGAGTGGTGGGTTTGGTTGTGGGCGGAGTAACTTACTAGTGAGCTTTTATTTTAAGGTTATGCGAAGCAAAACAGTCAAAAGTCTACCAGCCGGAGCATCCTTTCCCTCACGCTGAAGTATTAAAATTAATTAATAATTAAAATTATTTAAGAAATTAATTATAAAAAATTATTATTTTAGTTTTATTTTGCATCTTTTTTTCCAGTTCATTAAGAGCGGACGTTTAAAGCATTTCCCTAACATTTATGGTACATGTTTTTTTTTGAAAAAACGATGTCCTTTATATTCTTATTAGGGGACCTGGGCAATGTGTACCAGACCCCTTGCGTGGTTTTTGCTGGCCATCCTTCCCTCAGGTGTGGGGATGCTGTACATTTCATGGAAGTATGGGGATCATCTTCAAAGAACTCAGTTATATTTACTGGTGAGGAGAGAGAGAGAGAGACAGGAGTTAATTGTAATAGCAAAATAAAAAAAACTTTAATTTTGTAAAAGGTACTTTTCTTATTATTATTATCTATGAAAATTGATGTCTCAAACTTTTAAAGTTTTTTTTTAATTTCATACAGAGCCAGGTTTTGATTATCTTCATGCTCTGACTCCATACCAACCTCTCAATATGAAAGTGAAGACCAGCAGCTTTTATTGTAACCAACTCTTATCTACACTCTTATCTCTCTTTTAGGCTTTCTATTTCCCGATCGATCCTTGTATGAATTTCTTTGTCGCAAACAAACTCCTCAAGGAGCTACAGGTGGGCCTGGCCTGGTCTGTCAATCATTATTAATATTAATATTAATTAATATTAATTATTTATTATTTGTGACATACGTTTTAGCCTCAAGTTCTTATCACTCCTACTGATTATCTTCCGTCGGCAGCTCAGACTCAAAAGGACACAACTTGTCTCCAGCCAGTGAGAGAGAGAGAGAGAGACGCTTTTTCATTTAGTTTAATTTCCTTATTAGGAAATGCCCTTTTATGGTGTTAAAAGAGGGTCGGTCGTTAAAGTGGAGCTGGCATCGAAATACAAGAAGATTGAAATGACCTCTGAAGTAAGATTGCTGAGGGCCGAATACATGCATCTACAATGCAAGTTACAAATTTATTGTCCTAAAGTAAAGTTTCTAGTCAGCAATGCTAAAATTAAAATTTGGCCAATTTTTCATAAAATTAAAAATGTCAAGGTCACCATTGCCCATATAACTTATGCTTTTATGTCACAACTGTAAACCTTTCATTTTATATGTAAAAGCATTCCGTATTTGTACATGTACATACATGTACATGTATATATCTCATTTTTTTCCTTTTCTCTCTCTCTCCAGTTAGCCAGTACTATATTCCCTCAAGAAATTAATCCTGGAGTAATGGCGACCTCACTCTCTGGTCTGCTAACGATAAGGAGTGGCAACAATAAGCTCCACCCACTGCCACACCCAAAACCCAAGAACCTCTGGGGACATACCAATGCACAGTCGCTCATAGAGGCACTGAAAGAAGTACAGGACCTGTATCATGTAATATTATATTATATTTATCAACGATTATACAGCATGGTATTACAGATATTGTTTTAGACAAGAAGAACAATCAAGACATCGTTCAAATTGTTAGTGAACCTATAATAGTATCTTCTCTAATACTTGTATTCCCCCTCCTCTCTCTCTCATACAGTTGGGTGGAAAGGCTAGTGTATGCTTTAATGATGGCGAGACTATCATTCAAAACTGTCACGACGAGAAACTAAGATTACTGCTAAAGGATATGTTGCTAAGACAGCTTATTCAACTTTAAATTTTAACGTATATACATGTACATAACAAAAATCATTAAAATTGTACACTTTGTTTCTCAAATGTTTTAAATAGCAATGATAATTAGAGAAAAGTTGATTTTCTATTTACAAAAATCCTTCAAATAGATTCCTACATGTACTATGGGGTTCCTTATTGTTCAGACATAGGGTCTGAGATGGTTAGATTTTGCAACATTTCCTCGACCCCTATCTGGGGGTAAGACTCCTCCTCCTCCTCTCCTGTCAATCCTCCATTTTCAACTGGAACAACTCCATCATTTGGCTCTGGAATGAAAATAAAGACAATAAAATAAAAAATTAAATTATTTTTCTCACTCATGTAAATATTAATGTCTTGACGATAAGTCTTGTCCTCTTCAAGATCCTCCATAAAGTCCAGAAGATCTCTCTCTTCCTCTCCTTCCTCCATCTTGTCCTCTGTCTCTTTCGGTAGAGACTGAAGCTCCCATTTTCTCTTCCTATGTCTTCTCAGACGATCACCGTACGCCTTTTTCACCAAAACCTATAGATCCACAAGAAACAGTACCGTATAGCAGGTATATTTCGTCTGGAAAAATGTTCGTTCTAAGCAGGATTAGAAATTTTCGTTCGTTTTATTTTCGTTCTGAGCAGCCATTTTGCACACATGACATTGAGGAAACGCCCTTTTCGTTTGGAAAATGTTCGCTCCACAAGAAATGAGAACGAAAAGAACGAAATTCAACTCGAACGAAATATACCCGCTATACGGTAATTGTATAGGCATTGCAATTGCTTTACATGTACATGGATATTTTTATTATTTTAATCTCCTTACCACATCAGGTATCTCAGTTGTCTTTAATTTATCAAAGTGTTCATTATTCAGGTTGGCTCTGGTAAAGTCTACTCCTAGGACAACATCCCCCGTATTAATAAAGTGTCCAAGGTGAGTCCGACAGTACATCTGACGGTCCAGTTCCTCAAGGGGAGCAACCCATGCCTCAGAGAGAACGTGTTTCCTGCTGCCGCTACGAGACACAAACTGACCAGGGAGTACCTCGATTTGTAGAACTAGGAACTGTGTCAACTGGCGATGATCAAAGAGAGAGGTGAATGGAGTCCTCCAGTATATGTCAGAGGACATCTCTGCCACTGTAATAAAGAGAAGGTATTCTTACTTTTGAATTATTGGGACTTTTAGTGGTGGTTTCCCACAAAGCAGCTAAACAGCATGAGCTTCATGAGCTGCACTACATGTACGATATGAAGCGACTTTAAAAATTCATTAAAAAATCCAAAATTGATCGGAATTAGCTCAAACTTGATATACAACATATGTACTTGTATATGTATCAGAAAAAATTATAAAAATGAAGAATTCTCTCCTAGTCATTTTTCATGAAATTTGGCCAAAGTTACTGTACTATAGTACAGGGTCGTTGACCAGATTTTGGAGCAACTTCAAAAAATCATAAAAAATCCAAACTTTATCGGAATTAGCTCAAACTTGATATACAACATAAGTACTTGTATATGCATCAGAAAAAATTATAAAAATGAAAAATTCTCTCCTAATTATTTTTCATGAAATTTGGCCAAAGTTACTGTACTATAGTACAGGGCCGTTGACCAGATTTTGGAGCAACTTCAAAAAAT